>NC_142952.1:31427108-31434608 GCF_046866305.1 Octopus bimaculoides | reverse complement strand
TTGTGCAGTAACTATACTATATTTTGTATAGCTACTATTGTTACTGATGCACATTATAACCCAGATCAGGAACGAAAGATTTTCTTTGTTCAGTGGCCATGCTAAAAACAATAGCCATAGTTCGATCTATCTCAAATTACAGTATAATGTTAATAAACAACCACACGATGGATTGGATAATGGACCTCTGAATGCAATATAAATGGTGAGGAAATGTCTGACAGGAATGTGTTTTCTTACAGATGTAAAGTAGTGAGTTGAAAGACCTTGAAATGACTTGGATGATAATTTTGAATTATCGGAGATTAAACTCTTGAATTAACTAAGATTAAACTCAATCGAGCGACGATTAAGGTGCAACAAGTATGTGGTGGATGTGCCTCCAATATTATCAGATAAACGAAATCTTTGGAAAATATAGACAATGTTTCACTGACGAAACTAAATTATACCGAAACACATATGTTTACGCTAGTTTAGTGTTTCTTATAGAGGGCGAGGCCCTCTTGCTGTAGGGTACACTATAAATATTGCATATACTCATACATATACATATACATACGTACATATATACACAAACACACACATATGTATGTAGATATATATGCATATATATGTGTGTGTGTGTATATATATATATGTAAGTAGATGCATTTATACATGTACACAGAGGTGTGTATGTATATATATGCATACATATATGCACACACACACACACACACTCTCTCTCTCTCTCTCACTCTCACTCACACTCACACACACACATTCTTAATCGCCAGTATAGCCACATAGTCTCAGAAAGGTTGAGGGCTCCCTGCATTGCACCTTTGAAGGCTTAATAAGTGCAATACATATATATACGACGGGTTTCTTTCAGTTTCCATCTACCAAATCCACTCACAAGGCTGTGGTCGGCCCGACGCTATAGTAGTAGACTCCTGCCCAAGGTGCCACGCAGTGGAACTGAACCCGGAACCATGTAGTTGGGAAGCAAGCTACTTACCACATAGCCACTCCTGTTTCAATACAAACATATACATACAGAAATATACTTGCGCACGCACACACACGTTAATGCTGAGATTATGAAGGCATAAAGTTATGAATAAAATCAAAACTTTACTGTTGAAAAGGACTCAAAAGCTTGTCGTAGAGCCAAAATTATCTTACTACTTACTAATCCGCAAAGAAGGGGCAAAGCTTGAAGTTTCAGCCTCCCCTTCTCTCTCCTTATCTATTTCCCTCTCTCTGTCCATTTCTCCGTGTTATCTGCCTATCTGTCTGTCTGTCTATCTATCTATCTATCTATCTATCTATCTATCTATCTATCTATCTATATGTCTGTCTGTCGATATATCTGTCTGTCTGTCTGTCTATCTATCTGCCTGTCTGTCTATCTATTTATCACTTTCATACTGCATATGTATGCGAATGTGAACGCTTGCGGATAAGTATGTTCACACTGATGAGTGAAAGTGCGTGTGTAAGTGCATTATGGTGTGTGCTGTTTGTGACCAATTCTTGCACAACTTCAGAAAATTCTGCTCTGTTTATTTCTACCTATTAACGAGTCAGGTCTTGCTAGAGCACCGCCTGGACAGAAGTGGAGCTTTCTTTTTTATTATATTAAATTTTTTGTTCCATCACGTTTTCTGTTATATTTTTGCTAAAATGAGAACAAAAAGAAATAGAAAGCAGTAACAGAAAGAGAGAACGAACAGAGAGAGAGAGAGAGAGAGAGAGAGAGAGAGAGAGAGAGAGAGAGAGAGAGAGAATGAAGACTTTTAATTTAAAAACAAGAAAGGTCGAAGAAAAAGCAGTAGGAAGTGCAAAAGAAAAAGCAGTTGTGGTAGTAATAGAAGAAGAAAAAGAAGAGGAGGGGAGAGGAGGATATTAAAAAAAATATCGATAAGAAAAAAGACAATAGACAAAAGAAGACGAAGAAAACAAAAGAATTTTTAAGATAAGAAAACTGAAGGAAAATAGAATAATAAGAGAAGGAATGGGGGGAAAGAAAATGAAAAAAAAACCCGGGCGAAGAGGAGAATGAAAGAAGAACAATACTAGTAGTAGTAGTAATAGTAGTAGTAGTAGGAGGAGGAGGAAAAAGAAAAAAGTAATAATGACGACGACGACGATGATGGCGATTACATTAATGATAGTGATGATGATGATGATGATGACGGTCTGAGGAGAAGAAAAGTTCTCTCTCTCTCTCTCTCTCTCTCTCCTTCTATTCTCCTTTTCTTGTCACTCCGTGTCTCATCCATCCTCACCCTCCCGCGCGCGTCCCTCTCTCTTTGCTGTCCCCCTCTCACTTTCTTCCATCACTTTCTTTCTTATCCTTTCAGCCCTCTCCGTCTCTCTCTCTCTCTCTCTCTCTCTGTCACTCCATCTGTGTCTGTCTGTCTGTCTCCTTCCGAAATTTCTTTCCCTTGTTTCTCGCTCTCTCCCTCATTATCCGCCTTTCTCTCCTTCTCTCTTCCCTTTCTCCCCTTTCCTCCTTTCTCCCCCTTTCCTCCTTTCTCCCCCCATCCTCATCTCCCCTTTCTCTCCCCCCTCTCTCATTACCTCCACCTTTTCTCTCCTTCATTATCTCCCCTTGTCTCTCTCCCCTTCACTTTTCCTCTCTCCTCCTCTGCTTCATCCCCTCCTTCACTCTCTCCCTCTCATTCACCGTCCCCCCACCTTTTCCTATCTTCCCTCCCCTTCCTCTCCCTCTCCCTCCCTCCCCCCCTCCCTCACCGTACGTACACCTCTTCATTAAATAATCTTCGACCACGTTCACTTATCTTTGTCGTACACATGTTGTTTGTTTGAATTGTCCAGCAACACAACACAACACAACAGAAAAACACACTTTTTATCACCGTAACCACCACCACCACCACCACCGCCACCACGTCTACCACCACCAACACACCATCATCTTCCACAAACCACCACCATCGCCACCACCACCACCACCACACCTACCACCACCACACCTACCACAGGCACCACCACCACCACTACCACTACCGCCACCATCACCACTACCGCCACTACCACCACCACCACCACCACCACCATTGCCGTCGCCACCACGACCATCACCATTACCACAACGACCACCACATCCACCACCTTCTTCCACAAGACATCATCACCACCATCGCGACCACCACCACCACCACCACCACCACCACCATTATGAACCACAAATCACAAACATTACCGCCGCCACCACCACCACCACCACCACCACCGCCGCCGCTACCCTTTTAGTACAACCAGCATTCATGAACCCCCGTCCCTCTTCCTCCTGCCCCTCTCCCTCCACTTCGCCGTCCTCCTCTTCATTCTTTTCCTCGTCCTCCCCCCCTCTCTCTCCCCTCCTAATAAACACCACTAATCTACCGAGTACTCTAAAGTACACTGCAGAAAATTGTTCCTAATATAAAAACAAAGAAAAAACAAACAAACAAAATATCCCCCGATGTGAAAGACCCCCCCCACAAAAAAAAAACAACACCAAACCAAAGCAGTGTTGGTGTTGTTGTTGTTGCTTGTCTCTTGTTTATTCTTATAATATTTTTTTTTAAATAGTTGTTTTTGTTGTTATTTCTTCTATTATATTCTGTTCTATTCTTATTCTACGATTCTATTATTCTATCATTCTATTATATTTCTATATCAGTTTATTCTTTTTTCCCTCCCCCCTCCTCTCTCTCTCTCTCTCTCTCTCCTCTATTCTGTTCTATTCTATTTGATTCTATTATGAAATTTTTCTACAAAAAGAAAAGAAAAAAAAATGCCCAGCAAATACAAAAAAAAAAAAACCTAAGAAAAACGAAGAAAAACTCAAGATTCACAAAATTTTAAAACGAAAGCGAAAACAATGAGAAAATATTAACAACAACAACAATAATGATAATAATAGAATATAAGAAAAAGTAAAAAAAAAAAAAAATTATATAACTTTTCTTCACAGACTTGATAGATAAGGACTTTTTTTGTTTGCTTCAAGAAAATTGCTGCTTTTTAATTACCCTGAAGGTATAATGAATGCGCGCGCGCACACACACACACACACACACACACACACACACACACACACACACACACACACACAGTTTAGACATAATATCTATATAGTATAGGCCTATTATATATATATATATATGTGTGTGTGTGTGTACAAATGGATGAGACCGGTTTCCTGGATTATGCAGTGTGTGAGTGTGTATATATTCACACACATACATATATATACCTACGTACATACTTACATATATGCGTACACATACATATACACAAACACATACATACATGTATGCTTACACATACAAAGACATGCATAGACATAGGTTGTTCAAAAAGTCTCTTCGAAGTAAGTATTTAATGGGTTTTCGGGCGATTCTTGTACACTGATCCTTTACTTGCTCCCCAGAAAGAAAGAAAAAAATCTGGCGGTGTTAAATCAGGTGATCTTGGTGGCCAAAGTCCCTTCAAAATAATCCGTTCACCGAAAAACTCTTGAAGTAGCGCCATGGTGATGCGCAGGATGAAAAAAATTCACTGCCGAGAGACTTTTTGAACATACATACATTGATACATTTCAAAATGTAACCACGTGTGTATCGTTGGCGATTTTCTTGCCCCGTCTTCCCTTCTTTTGGACTTTCCTCTATTTCTGAAGAAGAGCTTTGCTCGAAACGTTAAATCCTCTTTCTTTCCTTTCCTGAGCGTCTGATAACGCAGTACTTGTACCACGTTCTCGCGTTTTTGTTTTTTCTTGTTTGTTCTTCTTTGTTTGGATTCAGTAAAATGTAACAACCGGTGCAGACTTTGTGGAGTTAACACCGAAGATACCACCCATTTCATAAGCAGTTGTCCAAAAATGCCATCTGATCATTAGCAGAAGTACTGGGGGAGCATCATAGCTATATGTTGAGAGGAATTCTTTAAGGTTTGAATAATTCTCCTTTGGAAACATAGATGTTTCATTCACCATCCTTAAACAACCCTTATTCAGGGATCTTTTGAGTGGGATGGGCTACTCGACCTGACGAAAATTTTAACTGGGCCCCACCTGCAAAGTCATGCACTGTTTATCTTGATATAAGATCACCATGTCGCGCACATATGGTTGTGATGCATGCGCCTGGTGTACCCTTATCAGACAAGTAGTCATGATGGGTATACTGGGCTTCGTATATTTTATCCCAGTGTAACTTTGATGACATGCACTGCTCTCTCACTCAATAATAATAACAAAAATATAATAATAATACTAATAACAACAACAACAACAATGATAATAATAATAATAATATATAATTTTTACTTACTCTAGCAATATGTAACAGATTTTCTTTTTCCGTATCAGGGGACACAGGTTTTCTGCCTAAAATTAAATTGAAAAATAAATTTTCTATAAATAAATGCACGATTTAAACGAGACTGCGTGTAAATCTGAAGAAAAAAAGACAAAAAGAGAATAAAGCCCCCCACCTCTTTATTTTCCACACGCCAGAGTCTTAGGGCGATGTATTTCTTCTAAAAGGGTTAAAGATGTTTTGGCACCGGCGATTTGACGCCGCTGAGTCTGTGCAAAACACCACTTAATATTGGATACTTTTGGCGCCAATAAATTTTGCTTTTATTCTACATAGCGGCTGATTGATTTTTATTAATCGGGCCATGAACCACGGTGGAAAATGAGAAAAAAGAGTTGAAATGCTCGTAATTAACAAATGAAGGATTAATTAACGCTACGTTTTCGATCTGTCAGTATAAATAATATTTCCCTTTTTTGATATAAAAAATATTTTCTTTTCTTAATAACAATAATAATAATAATAATAATAATAATAATAATAATAAGAGCACTCAGAGAGCGCAAACCTCCGCCAAGGCAACACCAACGTCCTCTCAACGATTAGCTAGAGATGATTTTTAAAATGAGAATATCTGAAATAAACTCGACTGCTCTCACAAACAAGAATACTAAAAACGTCGCAAGAAAGCAAGCAAGATTCAAACTGATTTTCTAATGTAGGAAAATAATCTAATTCTACACTTTATCACATTCAAGAATATAAACAGGATTTTAAGCACAATACACGCAGAGTCTAAAAGAAGCACTAACTTTCACCAGCACACCGGGGTCGGCACTGCGTGAACCACAGTACTCTCTCTCCCTAGCGTGAAGCTTCCTATCTCGGACATGTGAGCATGCGCACAACAACCGTGTCGCTGGAACTGTGAAGCGCACAGTTCTATAAAAGGATTTTTGTATGTTTTTCATAAACTAGGGGATGGCTACTGACAGTACCTTAAGGATTATATAATGTACAAGTATAAAGGAAGAATTAAAGAGAAAAGGACTCACTATATTGAATGTTGTCGATAATATCGAGTGGAAATAGGGGGTGCTGCAGTTCCACAGTGCCTATACACGAACCGCCACTGTTCCTAACACTTACTTAAAGATAACTAAGTTATTTTACTAAATTCTTTGTTATATTTAAAATTAATTGAAAGAAACACAGAGTATCTCAACAGAAATATGGTAACAAAAGGGTTAATCTTTCTCGTTCTGTGGAATTTTTTTTTTGCTCGTAAAACCTCTCCAGTGATTCTTTCCTGGGACATTCTTCATATGCGTCCATAGTATATAGTATATAGCTGTTGTATATGTTATATCTAATAGATAATATACAGGGAGCTCGTTGTGTAAGAGCCTGTTCTGTTAAATATATATTCCAGCTCTACATTTAGCCTGTTGAGTACTTCTGTATTCATTGTAGCTGTGCATGTTGTTACCAGTTTACATTTTCAATTATACATACATACGTATATACATACAAACATGCATACATACATACATACATACATACATACATACATACATACATACATGCATACATATATACGTACGTACGTACATACATACATACATACTCATACGCATGTACATACACAGATACACACATACTTATATACATACATACAAGCATGCATACCTACACACATGCATGCAGACACTTTCAAACATATGTATATATATATATATACGCACACGCGTTCCCTAGCTTTCTATTATTTAATTCCCCTCTCCCCCTCCTCCCCTCTTCATCATCATCATCATTATCATCATCATCCTTTTCTACTCTAGGCACAAAGCCGGAAATTCTTTTTTGTGGGGGAGGGCTGTCGATTAGATCGACCCCAGTACGCAACTGGTACTTAATTTATTGACCCCGAAAGGATGAAAGGCAAAGTCGACCTCGGCGGAATTTGAACTCAGAACGTTAAGGCAGACGAAATACCGCTAAGCAATTCGCCTGGCGTGCTAACGTTTCTGCCACCTCGCTGTCTTTCGCCGTCATGGCCATCATCATCATCATCATCATTTTCTTCTTCTTCTTCTTCTTCTTCTTCTTCTTCTTCTTCTTCTTCTTCTTCCATTACGAAATGCGTAACCATAAATAAAAATAAAAGCAGGAAGCACCC
>NC_142952.1:31412108-31424608 GCF_046866305.1 Octopus bimaculoides | reverse complement strand
GAGAGAGAGGGATATAGAAGTTGAGAAAGAGGGACGTAGATTGATAGATAGGGAGATAGATAGATAAAGATAAAAAAGATAGATACATAAATGAATAGAGAGAAGGAGAGAGGGAGAGAGAGGAAGAGAAAGGAGGGGGAGAGAGACTACCCGCACAGTCGGAAATTGCTTCTCTCCATGTTTATCGTTTCAAGTTGAAGCACTCGGCCATTATTTGCCCCTGAGTGGATAAATGGACACACAGAATGAAGGACATGCGCGTGTGTGAATGTACGTGTGTATACATACATACATACATACATACATACATACATACATACATACATATATAACGTACGTACATACGTATTTCGATACACATGCATACGAACATACATATGGAATACACATATGAAGGGAGACAAGTGGAGACATAAGACTAGACAGATTGATAAACAGGTTCACAAGCACAAATGCAGACGCTTTCATATATATATATATATATATATATATATATATATATATATATATATATATATATATATAGTCTGTCATACCGGCCATGATGAAATACCACAAGGTATAAAACATACGTATTCGTCTTTATATATTTAATCCTTTATATTGAACACTCAATATTTCATCTATTCAATAAGACATATTCCATATATTCAATAAGACATTCAATACTTTATTTCATAGTACCATCCATTTTTATTTTATATTATATATTGTATATTATATTATATATTGTATATTCCATATTCTATATCCCACATTGGTTTTGCAGGAATATAAATAAAACATAAAAAACAGACAGTGTTGGAACTCTTTTAAACAAAATAATATATTCCTCTATACACAATCATACAAAACCCCTTTTTTTGTATTTATTATTACTCGCATATATATATATATACATATATATATATACATCCACAATGTAACCTCGTGGACATCGGTGGCGATTTTTTCTTCCTCCGTTTTTCCCTTCTTTGGACTTTCCTTGTTTCCGACGAAAAGCTCCGCTCGAAACGTCATACTCTCTCTCTTTCCTTTCCCGAAAGTCTAGTAACACAATCTGTATCACGTCCTCACGTTGTTGTTTTTTGTTGTTGTTTTTTGTCTTATATATATATATATATATATATATATATATATATATATATATATATATATATACACATATGTATATATGATATCAACAATAATAATAATATTAGGGATTATTACGAAGTGGCATAAGATTACCTTTAATCCTTCTAATATATATACGGTTTTACGTAGACCTACGCATGTTTCAACTGCACCGATTAGCAACCGTTACAATTATAACTCTCCTATAATATCGGTGCAGTTTCTTCGGCGTTTTTTTACTTAACACTTTCGATTTGACCGTTTAAAGATTTTCTTTTATCTACTCTGCGTTGTATGACGTAGAGTTGTCCGTTAAGTCAGACGCGAACTATCTTCAATTGAAGTTTTGATTGGATAATCACCTATAGTTCATTATTTCAAAACATTTTGTTGTTTAAATGTTATTTATTTATACTAGGCAAATGTAAATTTCCTCATGTGTACCTCAAAGCTCATTCTCTCTCTCTCTCTCTCTCTCTCTCTCTCTCTCTCTCTCTCTCTCTCTCTCTCTCTCTCTCTCTCTCGGTGGGATTTGAACTCTCGGCGTAGACAGCCGGAACTGGTGCCACGAAACATTTCTGTCAGACTCTCTTACGATTCCACCAAGTAACGGTGTGCACATGAATGCACGCATGTGCCTGATTTATGAGTTGGAAGAGGTGGAGGAGGGAGAGGGAGGCGTTGGACCCTGTTGATCCTAGACCAGCGGTTCTCAACTGCGGCTCCTAGGGCCGTATGCGCCCCTCAACGGTCTTCCTTCTCTAAATACAATAAATTTATCTTTATTTGGCTTGAGCTTTACTTCTTTTGGCGCGTGCGCCTTCACCCCCTCCCCGGCCAAATCTGGGTTTTGGATCTGGGTCCGAATATCATAAAGGTTGAGGACCCCATTGGGCTAGAAGGAGATGCCCTTAAATGCCGGAAATTTTGAGCTCGTACTTATATTATCAACCCCGAAAGGATGAAAGGTAAAGTCGACCTCGGCGGAATTTGAACTCAGAACGAAGCGGCAGACGAAATGCCGCTAAGCATTTCGCCTGGCGTGCTAACGATTCCGCCAGCTTGCCGCTTCAGAGAATACCAGTAATGTTATTAACAGGAATAACAACCTTGCCAGCACTTGTAATAAGTAAAGTTAAGTAAAGTTCTTTCTCGAGTCACGCCGACTCATAAGGACCAGTTTCCATGGCGTATACATTCCTTCACCTGGATGGGACGACAGTCCGTCACAGGATTTCTCATTTTTGCCAGCTGAGTGGACTGGAGCAATGTGGAATGAAGTGTTTTGTTCAAGAACACAACAGTCCGGGAATCGAGACCCCAATCTTACGATCATGAGTCCAGCATGCTAACCACTAAGCCACGCACTTCCACACACTTGTGATAGTTACATTACATCTCACCGAGGAAGGTCTACGCTTTGGCTAGACATGAACAAGAGATAGCTTCTAAATATTTGAGAAACGAGGGATTAAGAGTGTTAGTAAACGTCCAGATTGTGATGGAAAATGTCAAGTGTGCCTCAGCAGAGTGGACGTGTAAGAAGATAACATCCAATTCAACAACAGCTGCCGAAAAATGTCCGCTTGATACTACTTTCCTATGAGACACGACATTGTCGCTGAAACTGTTTACAATGTTTATCCGGAGGAAGGATTGTTCTGGCCATACGAGAACCAGGATGTATCCGCACCCTAAAAAAAAAAACAGTAAAGAATACTTGTGGAACATTCCATTAAACAAAAAAACAACCAAAAAAACAAACAAAAAACAAAACAAACCAAAACAAAAGAACATCAACAATAATAATACAGTTCTATATTTAAGAGATGAGGAATTATGCACATTATTTACATTTGACGGATATTTGTCCTCATCTTGTTTGTTGTTAACACAACGTTTCAGCTGATATACCCTCCAGCCTTCATCAGGTATCTTGGGGAAATTTCGAACCTGGGTTCTCATTCCTAAGGTATATTTTGATGTTATTGTAGTTGTTGTTGTTATTATTATTATTATTATTATTATTATTATTATTATTATTATTATTATTATTATTATTATTAAGGTCACTGCCTGGAATCGAACTCGGAATCTTGCAGTTAGTAGCCCGCGCTCTTATCTATTATTCTAGGGATCAACTGTCCGGTGGATGTAAATGTTACGTCAAAAATTGCGGAAATATCCAGAGAAAGTCACCGCTCTCATATCCAAGGCTATTTCTATTTACGCTTATTACCATAGGTGGAGTGAGTTGTGTACATTTCTCTCCAAGAACTAAGAAAAATCTAAGGAAAACAAACGAGAAACTTACTGGTCTTGTATCAGACAACAGATTTTATTTGTCCCCAATATTCTTTTTTACTCTAGGCACAAGGCCCGAAATTTTGGGGGAAGGGGGCCAGTCGATTAGATCGACTCCAGTACGCAAATGGTACTTAATTTATAGAATTCGAACGAATGAGAGGCAAAGTCGACCTCGGCGGAATTTGAACTCAGAACGTAAAGGTAGACGAAAAAGTTTTCTACTCTAGGTACAAGGTCCGAAATTTTGGGGCAGGGGGCCATTCGATTAGATCGACCCCACGCAACTGGTACTTAATTTATCGAATCCGAAAGGATGAAAAGCAAAGTCGACCTTGGCGGAATTTGAACCCAGAACGTAAAGACAGACGAAATACCGCTAAACATTTCGCCTGATGTGCTAACGTTTCTACCAGTTCGCTGCCTTTTTTGTACCTAATATTATTATAACTGCACTGCACTTCTGTATGTAACGAACAAACTTGCATAAGGTTCTAGAAACGGTAGCATTCTCCAACAAAGAACAAAGCAAACTGTTTCTTATTCTACTGGCAGAATCGATTAGTGGTACGGTTAGGATTTACGAAACATTCCAGGGATTCTCCATTTGAGGTATCTGATCAGAATAAATCCACACAATCACATGTGCATATGGCATATACACAGACACACATATAACCGGTAATGAAGCTCATGCGGCTCAGAAGTGCAAGTTTATCCACGCACAAGCCAATTCACACATACACAAACAACTGGAGTTGTTTTGTCATAAAGGAAAAAGCCTTGTCACTTTGTTAGCGACCAGTTTGAATCCTGCAAGGAAAGAAGTTAAGTTAAATTCCAAACAAACAAACAAACATATATACAAACATAAACGAATATATATATGGAATGTATACACACATACACATTTATTTATTTATGTGTTTCAGCCAAGTGGCTGCGGTCATGCTGGTGCACCAAAAGAATCCAAGGAAATTGGTAGTGGTCTGCGTCGGTAAGACTTGTATGATTGAGGAATAAAGCGACGGAAAGAATTCAATGAAATTGCCATGGGGTGTCAAGTATCCAACGTTTCCGACAGCGTCCTTCTTCTGGGTAAAGATGATAGAAGGGAAATAAAAACTGCGCAGTTGTAGCCAGTTTCTCGTACATTATATTTCCCTCATATAATTTTTACATTGAAGAAGGACTCTTTCCGAAACGTTGTATATTTAACTTCACACGGAAATTTCCCGGTACTCTTTCCTTGGCTTTTTCAAATTATACAAAGCACAAGAACGCTGTAACAAGTACCGCCTTGAGGCGTGGCCACGCTGGGTACTTGCCCAGCGGCTTCATATACCTGGGGCCCCAATTCTGGTCTATATATGCTGTGATTTGCTACAATAAATAAATACAATAGGGTACAATGTATTGATTCGCCTAGGGGCCGATAATGATGTTAAGACAGCGCTGGCTACGCATACAGCACTCATAGTCACATACACACACAACACAGACATACAAAAGTATATACGCGCACACCGCTCACACATACATATGCAACATTTACATAAATAAGCAATAAAGGACGCATACACACACAAACACGCGCACACATACACAGACAAGAGGAACACCGCACAAGTGCACGTACGCTGTCCACAAAAGACTTACACATCAATCGCACATCACGCACAGATAAAACACATTCGCTTATATACCACACACACACACACACACACACACTTCATGTGTAATCTATACATATCCAGGTATTTCCAATCGCAGGTGGAATGTATGTATGCATCTATCTATCTATCTATCTATCTATCTATCTATCTATCTATCTATCTATCTATCTATCTATCTATGTCTGTCTGTTTGCCTGTCTGTCTGCCTGTCTGTCTATCTATCTGTCTGTCTGTCTGTCTTTCTTCCTATCTATCTATCTATCTATCTATCTATCTATCTATCTATCTATCTATCTATCTATCTATCTATCTATCTATCTATTTGGCTATATATTATATTACATTACATTTGTGAGCGTAAGTGTGTGTGTATATATATATATATATATATATGCGAGTAAAAATAAATACAAAAAAGGTGGGTCTTTTTGTATGATTGTGTATAGAGGAATATATTATTTTATATACTTACATATACTTACGCATGCACACACACACACACACACACACACACACACACACACACACACACACACACACACACACACACACGCCTCTATACATGCATAAATAAAGGCTCTTATTGTTTACATACACGTGTTAACATAAAGATGGTCAAAAACGCCAACGAACAAACAACAAAAGATGCCCGACAATCCACGCGCAGGTGCCACGTATGTAAGTGTGTGAGAAGGAGAAAGAGTAGAGAGCAAGGCACGGGGAAGGAGGACAGAGAAATAGAGAGATAGATGAATGGTCAGAGAGAGAGAGGGAGAGGGATAGTGTGAGAGAGGAGAAACAATAGAAATTCCGAAACATCTGGCTAGAGTTACCGCCCCTATCCCCTACTCCTAACACTTTTCTGTTCCTTTGTACTCTCTCTCTCTCTCTCTCTTTCTCTCTCTTTCATGTAGTATCAGTCTTTCTTTCTATCCCTCTCTTTCTCTCTCTGTCTCTCTCTCTCTCTGTCTATCGCTTTCTGTCTCTCATTTTCATTACTTATTACACATATGCATCTACAGACATACACACACACAGACATAGCTACACACCTATACACACACGTGCGTGCATACACATACACACTCATAGACAAAGTCATACATACAAACACATACAAACACCTACTTAGACACAGCTACATACTCATAAGCACACATACAGACATTCACACATACACGTACACACATTAAATCATCCTCTTTCACACACACACACTCTCTCGCTCTCTCTGTTTTTCTCTCTTTTCCCCTTAAACCACTCTCTTCACTCTCTCTTTACTCTCTCTCCTGCTTCTCTCTCCCACTCTCTATCTCACACCATATCTTTCTCGACTGCTGGTCTCTCTCTAATTCTCTCTCTCTCTCACTCACTCACTCTCCCTCTCTCGTGCACGCGGCTGTCCCTCCCCCGTCTCTCTCAGCCGTTCCTCGCTCGTTTCTCTCTTTTTCTCTCTCTGCTATCATTCCCCCTCACTCACTCACTCTCTCTCTCTCTCACTCGGCTGTCTCTCGTTTGTCCTTCTCTCTCGCAGCTGTTCTTCCCTCTTTCTCTCTGTCTCTCTCATTCTCACTCGGCTATCGTACGCGAGTTTCTTCCTCTCTCTCACTCTCGGCTGTCCCTCTCCCTCTGTCTGCCTGTCTCTCTCTCTCGGCTGTCCCTCTCCCTCTGTCTGTCTGTCTCTCTCTCTCGGCTGTCCCTCTCCCTCTGTCTGCCTGTCTCTCTCTTTCGGCTGTCCCTCTCCCTCTGTCTGTCTGTCTGTCTCTCTCGGCTGTCCCTCTCCCTTTGTCTGTCTGTCTGTCTGTCTGTCTGTCTGTCTGTCTGTCTGTGTCTGTCTGTCTGTCTCTGTCTGTCTGTCTGTCTGTCTCTTCTCTCTCGGCTGTCTCTGTCTGTCTGTCTGTCTGTCTGTCTGTCTGTCTGTCTGTCTGTCTGTCTGTCCCTCTCTCTCGGCTCTCCCTATCCCTTCATCTCTGTCTCTCTCGACTATTTCCCCCCCCCCTCAAACCGTCATCGCTCTATAAAATGTTCTCTCAGGTCATCGGCTTATTGTCAAGCTCCTGTCTCTCTGCTGCTGCTGCTACTGCTGCTGCTGCTGCTGCTACTGCTGCTGCTGCTGCTGCTACTGCTGCTGCCGGGGACAATGTTGATGATGATGGTGGTGGAAATGGTGGCGGTGGGGAGGAAAGAATCACACCAGGTGACGCTATCAGTCTTGTAGTTATTGCAGCTGTTGTTGTTGCTTCATCCTCAGGTGAATGAATCCTGGTTGAGGAGACGTACGGAAAAAAAAGCGCCCCAGCTACGTTCTTCCTTTTGTATATTACAGACTTCTAAAAACAGAAGGAGCAGGAGGTGAGAAAAAGCATTTGGCTGTTATTTCTAACAAAACGAGCCAGAACCACGTGGCTGCAAGCGAGCTTCTCAACCCCACAGTCACACCTATATTGGTTTCAAATGTTGTCACAAGGTCAGCCGATTACTTCGACTCCAGTGTTCAACTGGTACTTCATTTATCGACCCCCGAAAGGGTGAAAGGCAAAGTCGACCTCGACGGGATTTGAACTCAGAACGTAGAGACGGACGAAATACTGTTAAGCATTTTTCCCGGCGTGCTAACGGTTCTGCCAGTTCGCTAATAATCCTTTCTACTAAAGGCACAAAGCCTTGAAATGAGATGGGGGCCTAATCGATTACATCGACCCCAGTGTTTCACTGGTACTTAATTCATCGATCCCAAATGGATGAAAGCGAAGTCTACCCCGGCGGAATTTGAACTCAGAATGTAAAGACAGACGAAATACCACTAAGCATTTCGCCCGGCGTGCTAACGTTTCTTATTTCCTTATTGCCCACAGGGGGCTAAACATAGAGAGGACAAGCAAGGACATCTTTAAGATAGACGAAATCCCGATAAGCATTTAACCCGGCGTGCTAACGATTCTGTCAGCTCACCATTTTAAACCCACGGCTATATTAACGTTTGTTTTTATGGTCTGGACAAAAGTAACGTACTATTAGACCGAAAGATAACTCAATGCTTATTTTACTAGTTTAACATATTTATTAGATTTTTACAAGGGAGAAGTAGACGATGACTTCAGAGTGTATCGGGTTACACAGTCTGATGAAGGTAAATAAACCGAAACGTCGAAGTCGCAGTTGCCTTTTCTTTGTAAGTGAGGGAGTGTGATAAGAAGTTTGCTTCTCAACCATATGGTTCTAGGTTCATTCCTACTGCGTGGTACCTTGGGCAAATGTTTTCTGCTATAACCTCAGGCCGACCAAAGTCCTATGAATAGATTCGGCAGACGGAAACTGAAAAGAAGCCTGTTGTATATATATATATGTATATATATGTGTATAGATGTACATGGGTATATGCGTGTGTGTGTGTGTGTGTGTGTGTGTGTGTGTGTGTGTGTGTGTGTGTGTGTGTGTTAGTACTTGCTCCGTGTCACCGCATATTTACTGGTGTTGGTGTGTTCACGTCTTCGTAATTTAGTGGTTCGTCAAGACGATTTAATACAATAAGTACCAGGCGTAAACATAAGGTACCTTATTCGTTTGATTCGACTAAAAATTCTTTAAGGGGGTCGTAGTCTAATGACTGAAGCGAGTAAGAGATAATGCACACACACACACACACACACGCGCGCGCGCTCGACGGGTTTCTTCCAGATTCCGTCTACCAAATCCACTCACAAAGCTTTGGTCGGCCCGGGGCCATAGCAGAAGACACTCGCCCATGCTGCAACGCAGTGGGTCTGAACCCGGAACCACGCGGGTGGGAAGCAGGCTTCTTACCACACGGCTACGATACAAGTGAGCTGTGTGTGAGTGTGTGTGTGTGTGTGTGTGTGTGTGTGTGTGTGTGTGTGTGAAATTTATCTCTCAAGGTAAGTTTCGCCAAATGAAACCAAATGAACATCTCACACACTTCCTGTCAACGTCACAATTGTGTGTGCGTGTATATATATATATATAATAATACAAAGAATATATATACATGTATACACACATATATACATATATGATGTGTATGGGTATGTGTATATTGGTGGTGAGGGTAGGATGTAGGGGAAGAAAGGTCACAGTAACGGACGTCCGCTTGCTGCCATATATGGTAACAGCTGGAGGGAAAATGGCTAGCCTATTCACATACACACAAGCGTATACATGTTCATACACACACACACGCAAACACACACACACACACACACACACACACACACACACACACACATACACACACACACACACACATATTCAATCTCTCCATCTGTCTATCTGTCTATTCGTCGGTCCGTCCATATATCTGGTTCATCTACAGACTCACGCAATATCTTTGTAACTTCAAACATAACGCCTGTCTATCTATCTATCTATCTATCTATCTATCTATCTATCTATCTATCTATCTATCTATCTATCTATCTGTCTGTCAGTCTGCCCTTCTAGCTGTTTGTCTACTTATCTATCTTTATACTTACTTCCATATCCGTAAACCAGGCGTGGCTGTGTGGTAAGAAGTTTGCTTCGCAACCACATGGTTCCGGGTTCAGTCCCATTACATGGCACCTCGGGCAAGTGTCTTCTACTATAGCCTCAGGCCAACCAAAGTCTTGTCAGTGGATTTGATAGATGGAAACTGAAAGAAGCCAGTCGTACATACACACACACACACACACACATATATGTATGTATATGTATATATAGATATTTTCTATCTAGTTTGGATTCTCTGCCATCAAATTTGATTGCCCAGAATTAAAATTTGATGGCAAAGAATCCAAACTAGATCGAAAACATCTATCTCTCTCTCTCTCTCTCTCTATATATATATATATATATATATATGTGTGTGTGTGCGCGTGTGTGGGTTTAGTTCACTGGTGATCTAAACGAATAGGTACGCTGGGTAAGTGCCGTAACGGATAACCTGGGCTCCAAGCTCGTAACTGAGACGGGAGTTATGGAACTATTTTAGGTTTCCGATATAGCGGATATATGTTTATTAAAGAGGACAGCAAACGCCAAGGAATGACAAACATCTCAGGTTATTTACATTATTATAAATTAAAATATAATAATGTATATGAGTTGTTTGTCATGCCTTAGCGTTTGTTGTTCTCTTTAATATGTATATATATATATGCATATATATGCATACATGCATGTATACATACATGTATACGTACATACACACATACATGCATACATACATTCATAAATACATACATACGCAGACACATACATGCATTCATACATACACACATACATATATACATACATGCATACATCCATACATACACACTCACGCGCGCATACTTACATATACACATACATTCATTCATACATACATACATACATCCATACATGCATGCATACATACATGCACACATACATACAAACACATACATATACACATATACATATACACGTACATTTACACACACATATACACGTACGTACATACATACATACATACATACATACATACAAACACATGCATACATATAACATACATATACATGTACATACATACATACATACGTACACACACATACATATACACGTATGTACATACATACATACATACGTACATACATACACACATACATATAACATACATACGTACGTACGTACATTTTAAATGGAGAAATAGTGCGATGACGTAACGCAAATGATTCTATCCTTTCTATTCGCCAATTCGCTTGAAAGAGAATCAAGTGTGACCTAGAGTTAAGAAGAGGAACAGAATAATTGAATAAAAGAATACAAAATCGTATAGTAATATATGAATATAAGAATAACAGATTAAGAGAATAGAAATAAGCGAAACACTTACATTTTACTCGGATTCTCTGAGTCTATTGATTTTTTTTGGTTTTCCACCATTTATAAGTTGGTCTGGCATCGATTAGCGACTCAGACCTGAAATGTCAGCGAAATGCCAATGACATTTGATGGGAAACATTGAGACTCTTAGAGGTCAAATGTTTGGCTCTCTGCCATCAAATAGTCCACGCTGATACTCCCTCTGCGCATGCACGTGGATGTAGACGCACGCATGCACGCAGATCTGCGCGCGCGCGCACATACACGCGTACGTATACGAACGCAAAGCTTCCACGCATTCACAGTCAAACACGTAAACGCAAACATACACAAATAAACACACACACACACACACTCACTCACGCAGTCGTTTAAGATTTTAATGTATTTGTTTAAAATATGTAGAGTATCTTAAAAATATTGGATAAATATATTTACTCTGTGTATTGAAAAGACAGTGTGTAGATGTTGACAAGATATGTGGACACAGCGTGTAGATTTTGACTGGATAGACACAGTGTGTAGATTTTGACTGAATGGATAGGCACAGTGTGTAGATATTGACTGTATAGATAGACGCAGTGTGTAGATGTTGACTGTATTAGATGCAGTGTGTAGATGTTGACTGTATTAGATGCAGTGTGTAGATGTTTACTGGATGGATAGGCACAGTGTGTAGATATTGACTGTATAGATAGACGCAGTGTGTAGATGTTGACTGTATTAGATGCAGTGTGTAGATGTTGACTGTATTAGATGCAGTGTGTAGATGTTTACTGGATGGATTGGCACAGTGTGTGGATATTGACTGTATAGATAGACGCAGTGTGTAGATGTTGACTGTATAGATAGACGCAGTGTGTAGATGTTGACTGTATTAGATGCAGTGTGTAGATGTTGACTGGATGGATAGGCACAGTGTGTAGATATTGACTGTATAGATAGACGCAGTGTGTAGATGTTGACTGGATAAATAAATGCAAAATATAGATTTTGACTGGATGGATAGACACAATGTGCAGATGTTGACTGAGTAGATAAAAGAAAAAGCTGGCACTCCGTTGGTTACGGCTGCAAAAGTTCCAGTTGATCTCATTAACTGAACAGCTCGCTCGTAAAGTCAACGTGCAAGTGGCTGAGCACTCCACAAACACGCGTAATCTCATCATAGCTCTGAGGGAGATTCAGCGTGACACAAGATGTGACAAAGTCGGCCCTTTGGAATACAGGTACAACTCATTTTTGCCAGTTGAGTGGAATGAAGCAACGTGAAATAAAGCGTCCTGCTCAAGGACACAACGCGCTGCTGGGAATCGAACTCACGACCTTATGATCATGAGCCGAATGCGCTAACCACTAAGCCACGTGCCCCCGCTCGATGAATAAATACTCACTGAGGGCGGACAGACTGGATAAACACAATGTATAGAGGTTGACAGAATTGACATAGAATGTAGATGTTGACAGGATCGACAGAGTATGTAGATGTTGACAGGATTGACAGAGTATGTAGATGTTGACTGGATGGATAGGCACAGTGTGTAGATGTTAAGTGGACAGATCCAG
>NC_142952.1:31394608-31407108 GCF_046866305.1 Octopus bimaculoides | reverse complement strand
ACATACATACATACATACATACAGACAGACAGACAGACACACGCATATAGTTATATGTAGCTGTATGCACGTACGCAGTCACACACGCACACATACTTCTGTATGTATACACACACACACACACACACACATATATATATATATATATATAAAGTATATGTATATATATATATATATACACACATGCGTGAACATATACATGTACATTCTCTTTCTCTCCCCTCCCTCCCGCTCTTCTTCCCTTTGTCTTCTCCCCTCCCCCTCTCTTTATCTATATATCTATGTATATGTCTATATATACATGTATGTATATGTATATATACATATATATGTGTGCATATATATATATATATATATATACAAGTTTGTGACGCAAACAGGAAATGCAGAACTCAAAACATGAGTATCTATATATAACTTTATACTAATATCTAAGAGAAGCTACGGAGAGACTCAAGGGTCAAATGTTTCGTGCGTTGGAACTTATCAGAGCACACGAAACTCTCGGCCCTTGAGTCACTCTGTTACTTCTTTTATATATATATATATATATATATATATATATATATATATATATATATATATATATATATATATATATATTCTTAGTCGTATCTCATTTGTCTAAGTCTTTGAATTCAACTCAAACACCACTTTGAATATTTTGCAAAGATTTGTTGATATAGAAACGAATCCTTGGATCGAATCCTGTTCTGATTTGCAAGTAAAATATGCAATGATGTATTCCCAAAACACATTTTTTTCGCAAACATTGCTATTTATCCCCGAGAATTACGGCTGAAACGTTAAATTCAGCTCAAGTGGAAAAAAAAAAGGAATTCTTTACAGCGTCCGGCTCGGAAATCGAAACCACGATTTCACAACCGTGAGTGCAACACCTCTAACCACTAAACCACTCTCCTTCTAACATCGAATTAGAAGTAAAAATGTCGTAAAAAACGCATTAGATTTTATAATTAGCCGAACTGTGACTATTCGTTGCGGAACTGCTTGCGACATCTCCCAGAACCCCGAAATTCAGTGGAACGAAGTAAAGAACATGTTCTGTTTTGAGTTATAAGACTCGTAGGACCGGTTCCCCGGATTTTATGGTATATTAGTGGCCGAGATGACGACATTCGTATTCAACGGGATGTGTGACGGTCACAAAATTACCGATTTACGGCTAAGCGGACTGGAGCAATGTGAAATGAAATGTTTTACTCAGGAATACAAGGCACGACTCGGTCCAGGTATTGAAACCATGATCTTACGATCATGAGTGCAACACGTTTACCACTTGGTCACATGCCTTCGTAGGGGAATGAAGCGGTTCCGAGAGACAAGGTTACGGCAGGCCCTTGTTAAGGCGCACAGGCCAAAGGTGTTGGTGATTGTAGTTACGAGTGTCATGATTATACTCTTTGAAGCTTAAGGCGCACGGCTTAGTGGTTAGGGTTTTCGGCTCGCGATCGTAAGGTCGTGAGATCGATTACTAGCAGCGCGTTGTGCCTTTGAGCATGACACTTTATTTTCACATTGCCCCAGTCCACTCAGCTGGCAGAAATAAACAATACCTGTAATTCAAAAGGCCAGCCTTGTCACATCCTGTGTCACGCTGAATCTCCCTGAGAACTACGTTAAGGGAACGCCTGTCTGTAGAGTACTCAGCCACTTGCGCGTTAATTTCACGAGCAGGCTGTTCTGTTGATCGGATCAACTGGACCCACTCGTCGTCGTAACCGGTGAAGTGTTAGTACGGTAAATGTAGTAAGACAAGAGTGACGGGTACTTTAAGTCCAGAGAGGAGAAAGGTGACGAGGTCCCAGAAACACAAGAAACCATTGCTAGAGGGGTTTTAAAATATGAAAGACAGAGTACACTGGATAATGTATGGTTAAATACCATACTGGATGGGTATGATTAGATTGTCACACTCTTGACCAGAGGTCTGCAGCAAGAATAAAATGACAAAAAAAAAAAGAAGCAAAAACAATAAAATAAAGTAAACAGCACTCTACTGCTGCAGCATCAGTGGTAGGTTGTTGTTTCGTTACAGAAATAAACTTCGTTTTGTACTTACATGAATCACTAAGTGATCATACTGGCGCTGCTCTCTCAGGTTCTGTTGGGTATCTGTAGTACACACATTCACACAAGTCCACACACTACATATACGTATGTACATTTATATATACATATATATATATATATGTATGGTGTTTGTGTGTGTGAGTGTGCAAACTGACCTAAATCTGGAGATTTGCTTGCTTGTCGGCGCTGTGTTTTGATGATCGGTACTGTGAGACCCAGCTCTGTATTAAATCATAGAGTCCTCTCCACGCTTCCTGGAAACAAGCAAAACAAAGACAGAATATTAATTAAAGAAGCAAAAATAGACACGTGTGTGAGTACGTACACACACACACACAGACACACACACACACACACACACGCATGTATATGCAATCGCATATATATATTTCTCTCTCACACGCTCGCTCTATCTATTCCTTTCTCTGACTGTCTGTCTGTCTCTGCATATATATTAACAAACATAATAAGTATATTTTACATTCATGAATTTGACAAATTAAGGCGGTGCTCCATCATGGCCGTAGTCAAATGACTGAAACAAGTGAAAAAATAAATAAATAAAAGAGTAAGAATATAATTGCGAAACGTAAAACGAAAGCCTAGATTCAGCTGACATTTTAAACGAAGTTATTTCGGTAGTTTGTTTCGAGAGAAGTCTGTCTGCGCGTGTGTTTATACGAGTATGTGTTCATGTTCATGCGCACGCATTATAGTTATGAATGAATGTCTTGCTTTTGTTGCTAAGTGCTGTCTATTTGTCTGTCTGGCTGTATGTCTGCATATATGTATGTATATATGTAGTGTCGGATTTAGGACAAATGAGGCCATATTCTAGTTAAGCTGTGAGGTCCCTTACTTGGATAGGGTGCCGTTGATCAGGGGCTCCTTATAGTGCCCCTGGTTAATAGGGCTCTGTGCTTAAGCACACCCAAGCACAATGGTAAATCCGGTACTGTATGTATGTGTGTGTTTGTGTGTGCGTGCGTGCGTATGTATGGTTTTATTTCACGTTGCTCCAGTCCACTCCGTTGGCAAAAATGAGTGGTACCTGTATTTCAAAGGGCCAGCCTCGTCACACTCTGCCTCACGCTGAGTCTCCCCGAGAACAAAGTTAAGGTTATACGAATGTCTGTGGAGTGCTCAGCCACTCGCACGTTAATTTCACGAGCACGCTGTTTCATTGATCGGATCAGCTGGAACCCTCGTCTTCGTAACCGACGGAGTACCAGTTACGTATGTATGCAGGTACGTATATTGTCCTGTCTATAACATTAAACTGCATCCAGTGGCGAGACTCCAGTTTCGGTGTTCCGGAGTTTTGAGAACGTGGAATGACCCCTTAATTACCATTATTCCCGCATCGGTTCGAACCCAGAACTGTAGTACCTGTCAGGGTCCCATCTGTTGAATAGATTTCCCAAAGGTAGAGCAGAGGCAGACCTAAGAGGAGTGGTGCTGAGGGGCACATGCCCCCACCCAAGAAAACAAGTACGCCTTTCTAAATAATGTCATTATGGCCTTCTTTCCTGGAATTGTATTCCCTTCTGATCTTGTGCCTCTTTTCGAAAAATTCCCGGGATCGCGTCTGTAGAGGAAGCTCCCGTTATTTTCTGACTTAAAAATGGGGAAGGCAGCTCTTCTAGGAGAACTAGACTCTGGTATAAAACTTTCAGCCAAGATAGCACCAGTCATTTTAGAATGTTTTTTTTTTTACTGGAATCTGTTATGGATATTGAGAGAGTGGTAAATGTGTTGGACAAACTTTTGACACTTTAAGCCAGTGAGATACAAATGTCTCATTATCATCTCCAGAATGTGAGACGGCTATCGTCTGACAAGATGGAGCAATCATCATGTATGTATGTATGTATGTATGTATGTATGTATGTATGTATGCATGTATGTATGTATGTATGTATGCATGTATGTATGCATGTGTGTCATTATTCAGTTTATTTTAAGATTCCTTGCCAATAGAGTAAGAACCGGTTTCTAACCTAGATCCAAGGCTCTTTCACCGGAATTTCAACATCAACAGGATATATATGTATGTATGTATGTATGTATGTATGTATGTATGTATGTGCAGATTTGTATCTTTTATGTATGTATTCTCATGCATATAGTTACATATCTAGACATGCTCATATATATTTAAAGATAAAATTCTGGAAAGTTTTACAGATTTTTACAGTTCCAGTGATGGATCGGATCTGTAGTCTTCGAATCAGCTTTCTCCTTTCTGGTTTTGAGAAGCCTAATTTCTCCAGATTGGTATTTAGACAGTGTGTTACATATCCCAGGTCCCCAATAATTACAAGCGTAACATGTATGTATGTATGTATGTATGTATGTATGTATGTATGTATGTGTCTTTTCGAATGTACATGTGTGTTGTTTCTTCGGCGTTGCTTTAGTCTTCTTTGTCATTCAGAAAAAGGTGACGATGTTCCGTAACACGTTGGTGTAATAACGAAAATAATCTGTTTTTAGGGTTGCAGTAATCAGATTTGCTGGGAAAATATTTCAAGCGCGGGAGTTTGCATTCGAGAGTACGCAAGTTAAAACATTGTATCTCGACTATGAAGTGATTTGATATAAGTATCCTTTTCCTCCTATCCTCTTGTAAATATTCTTCTCCCCAAACCCTCCATAATACATCCTCTTTGTCATCGTCATCGTAAACACCACCACCACCACCACCACCACCATCATCACCACCAACGCCACCAATTTCACACCACATCGCTGCAACACCAGCAACACCGTCATGTCGGAATACCACTGTACGATAACCACCAAAAATACCAGCATCGATTCTTCCTCTACATCACCACCACCACCGCCACCACCACCACCACCACCACCACCACGCTACAACGACCACGTTATCGACGACGACGACGACCAGAGTGGCCATCACCAATATCAGCGCCATCAATATCAACACCAACGCTCTCACCACAAAACGCCATTAACGCCACCTTCGCCACGATCGGCACCACCACCGCCGCCGCCACCACCACGACTGTCTTTACACAACTGCAATATGTCACGTGATATTGATTATTCCCGAAAGACGCAGATGAATTGGAGCGGGGGCGGCGAGAGTAGGACATGCGTGTCTGTGTGTGTGTCCACGAATACGTGTAGGTACTCATACATGTGTGTGTGTGTGTGTGTGTGTGTGTATGAGACTGACCCTGTACGTTTCTGCATAATGCATGTGTGTGTGTATATATATGTGTGCCACGAATATCTATATATATTTATATATACATACGTATGTATATATGTGTATTTGCATACATGGGAATGTTTGAGTGTATGTGTGTGTGTGTGAATGTATGTATGTATGTATGTATGTATGTATGTATGTATGTACGTATACTTGTATGTATGCATACCTATGGAAGCGTGTTTGCGTAGATGCGAATGTTTAAGTATGTGTGAATGTGTTTATGTGTGTGTATGTGCGTGTATGTGTGTGTGTGTATGTTGCGGAGCTTCCATTTACGTAAAGTAATGCTTGTATGTCCGTCCACATGTATATATATATATGTATGTGTGTATGTATGTATGTATTTATGTGCGAAGTAATATTGTCAAAAATAGAGCCATTAACAGCCTAATGATACGCACAGACAACCACACACACTCACACACTCACACACTCACACACACACACTCTCTCTCTCACACACACACACACATATATACACAGTAATATCTAGTTGAATCTATTGATCTAGAACATTCTATGTCACATTCCACAGCTATATGTCATTATACACACTCTTTACTTTACCTCCTATCACCACCACCACCACTACCACCACCACCACCACCACCACCACCACCACAGCCTTCATCACCATCACCATCACTACCGTCTTCTCCGCTTCCACCACCACCACCACCACCACTTTTGGCACGACGGCCGTCCCCGTCATCGCCCTCACGTCTCTGATTGCCTTTTACTATTACCACATCTTTTTCTCTCTCTCTCGCTCTCGTTTTTTTCTCTCTCTTGTTTTCTCTCTCTCGTTCTCTCTCTCTCGTTCTCTCTCTCTCTGTTTCTCCCTCTCTCTCACTCTCTTCTCTCTCTCTGTTTCTCCCTCTCTCTCACTCTCTTCTCTCTCTCTGTTTCTCCCTCTCTCTCACTCTCTTCTCTCTCTCTGTTTCTCCCTCTCTCTCACTCTCTTCTCTCTCTGTTTCTCCCTCTCTTCTCTCTCTCTGTTTCTCCCTCTCTTCTCTCTCTCTGTTTCTCCCTCTCTTCTCTCTCTCGGTTTCTCCCTCTCTTCTCTCTCTCTGTTTCTCCCTCTCTTCTCTCTCTCTGTTTCTCCCTCTATCTTACTCTCTTCTCTCTCGCTGTTTTTCCCTCTCTTCTCTCTCTCTGTTTCTCCCTCTCTCTCACTCTCTTCTCTCTCTCTGTTTCTCTTTCTCTCTCTCTCATTCTCTTCTCTCCTTTTCTTTCTTTTTTACCTACTGCATTCATTCTTTCTCTCCTTTTCTACTATGTCGCCCTCCTCGACTACTCCCCCTCTCACTGTGCAACACCTCCTCTTCATCACCACTCTCTCACCATCATCCCCTCTCTACTATCCCTCCCCTGTTCTCTCTCTCTCACCGCCACGCCACGGTGTCTCTAACTACCTTTTACCACAATTCACTTTATTACCATCTCTTTGTCCTCTTTGTCCCTCCATTACTAACTCCCTCTGTCTCTCCTATGCTTCTCTCTCTTTCTCTCTCTCTCTCTCTCTCTCTCTCTCTCTCTCTCTCTACTCCTCCCTCAATACAACACCTTTTACCACTACCTTCTCTCTACTTTGTCTAATAAAGAGGGCCACCGCATGGTCTCTCGATCTGCTAGAAACAGTTGCTGAATTTCCCTCAAATCAACGACGTCCTGTATTTCCTTCGCACAGGAACTCTTTCCTCTGTGGTTTCAGCCGCTGGAATGCCTTTGGTCACTGAAACGTCTGCTCAATTGGAGCCAACCTGGGGCTATACAATAACATCTCTCTCACTCTCTCTCTTTTCTGTTATATCACCTTTTCTCTTTATTTCTCTCTCATTTTACTCTTTAACACCCCTCTCTACCATACAACCTCCCACCACCACCACAACCACCTCCAACACACTTCTATCCACCCTCTCTCTCTATTACATCACCTCTCACCACTACCTCTCTCTATACAACATTACCTCTCACCACCACTATCATTACCATACGACCACCACCACCGCTGCGCTGCTTCTGCCACCACCACCATCGCCACACTTCTGCTCAACACCTCCCTCTATTACACTACCTCTCACCACTACCACCGCCACCTACTCTCCTCTTCAACTCACGAATTAACGTATAAATGGTCACTTAACATGTTAAAAACAACAGCTAAACTTAGGTCAAATCACACCTTACTGTTCAAGAACTAAAATAAAGGAAAGACACTGGGCATAATTTTGATTTTTAACGAGCCAATATATTGATTGGTCAAATGATTGTGAAAGCAATCGATTAGTTAATTAATTGATTAAGCAATAATAATAATCATAATCCTTTCTACTATAGGTAACACCACTGAACATTTTTTTTGGGGAAGACTAAATCGATTAGATCGACCTCAGTATTCAACTGGTACTGATTTTATTGACCCCCGAGAGGATGAAAGGTAAAGTCGACCTCGGCAGGATTTGAACTCGGACGAAATACCGCTAAGCATTTTGCCCCGCGTGCTAATGATTATGCCAGCTCGCCGCCTCTTAATGATAATCCATTGTACTAAAAGCAAAAGGCCTGGAATTTGTGGGGAGGGGCGACCAGTCGATTACATCGACCCCAGTGTTTCACTGGTATTTGATTTATCGACCCCGAAAAGATGAAAGGCAAAATCGACCTCGGCGGAATTTGAACTCAGAATCTAGAGGCAGACGAAATACCCTTTGCATTGATATATATATATATATATATATATATATATATATATATATATATATATATATATATATATATATATATATATAAAACCAGTGTTGGTTTGTTGTCGTCCCCATAACATATTTGTTCGGCAAAAGAAACCGATACAATAAACACTAGCTTCGATTTGTTCGATTGAAACCCTTCAACGTAATAATTCCCCGGCATGGCTGCAGTCCAATGATTGAAACAAGTAACAGATAAATGGATATAAGATAAAAATATGAAAGACCTGTAATGGCGTAGGAGATTTTCAGTTGCCGTCTGGCAGGTTTACAAGAAAGCATTATCCGATTTTGTCCTTCCGCTCATGTATACTAAAAGACCTTCGCCTCGTTAAAATTTGCGAAGATCTTAAGCAATGCTAAAGACAGCTTGGCTTCGTCTTTGGCAACCATCATTAATGTAAATATAGGAAGGTGCTGCGTGTTGTTCTCGATAGGATAAAGTCTCGCCGGGAAAATGTTTGTAGGAGACAGTATCTACAATCTCTATATATATATGTTTAGTTATATAATCTTTTCTACTCTAGGCACAAGGCCCGAAATTTCGGGGGAGGGAGCCAGTCGATTAGATTGACCCCAGTACGCAACTGGTACTTAATTTATCGACTCCGAAAGGATGAAAGACAAAAATCAACCTCGGCGGAATTTGAACTCAGAACGTAAAGACTGACGAAATACTGCTAAGCATTTCGCCCGGCGTGCTAACACTTCTGCCAGCTCGCCGCCTTTGACTGATTATATAATCTCTAGATACGTACTATTCACATACGTACACATATACATAGATACGTGCTTTTCTCTGGAGTCTCTGCTCTTTCACCTTTTCCTCCTCTCTGGACTTTCACCCCCTTTACGACAAAGAGCCACGCTCGAAACGTCATTTTCACCCTTATTTTCCATTTAAAACGTTCACCGAGCGTCAATTTAATACATTCACTGTGTACATCTAATTAACGTTTGTTGTTTTTTTTTCCTGCTTTTATTTTCGATCTGCATGCATGCATGCATACATACATACATGCATACATGCATACATACATACATAGTGCCCTCTGGACACGAATGTGGTTAGAAAAATACAAGACAAAGAGGACATCTATGGAATATTCATAAAGAGTTTGAAAATCCAGTACCAAAGATACACCTACAGCTTCAAGCCTATTATTATTGGAGCAACAGGATGCGTACCGACCCACCTGGAACAAACTATAGCTGAAATTGGTTTCTTGTGGAAAGAATGCAAATCCTTAATTCATCATTTACCACAAATGATCACGATATGTGGGAGAATAAAAATCTGCAAGAACTTCTAAAGATTTAAAGAATGATGAACAACACAAGATACTTTCCTTCACAACCATGCTACCAAACGCCTAGTCAGTCAAAATTAACTCTAAATTGAAACAAGAGAAAAAAGGAAACATGCCAGGCCAAATGTTGTTGTTTTGGGCAGACATAAAGGACAACGGTCCTGATGATTTGAATATCACTTCGAAAATCAAAGAGACGGAAGATAATATCTACGGACAACTGCTTCGAAACCTCTGCTTTTATATCCAGATTATGAATTGATATTATACCAATAATAATAGGTGCACTTGGTTTTGTGAATAAATACATACTTGCATGCCTGTTTGCCTGCCTGCCTGCCTGCCTGGTTACCTACGTGCCTGCCTGCTTCCCTGCCCGCCCCTCTGCCTGCTTGCCTACATACGTACCTACTTACCAACCATGTATAAATACGTACATGATGGTTGCAACCCGATTTCAAGCAACACCGTCGCTTGACTGTTGTCTTAAACGTTAAGCAGCGCAGATGTGGCTTTTCAGTTCTGCTACGGACCTGCAGTCTTTTGCACAGGTGTGGCAACGATTGGCAACTTTGCTGTAAGCGTTCAGAGAACTTGTCATCCACGATCACATATGTCATAATTCCCTGGAATATATATATATATATATATATATATATATATATATATATATATATATATATATATATATATAAATATATATATATATATATATATATATATATATATATATATAAATATATATATATATATATATATATATATATATATATACATACATATATATATATATATATATATATATATATACAAACACAAATACACACACACACGCATATATATAAAATATATATATACATATCTATCTATCTATTTATCTATCTATCTATCTAGCTACCAATGTGTGCGTGTGTGTGTGTGTGCGTGTTTGTGTATGTGTGTATGCATATTATATTAAGAAAACAATATATATATATATATATAGCATAGCATAGAAAGCAGAAGTTATGTTTGCGTGTGTGTGTGTGTGTGTATATATATATATATATATATATATATATATATACACACACACACATATATGTATGTGTGTATGTATGTATATAGACACATGTGTACACACACACACACACACACACACACACACACACCTGTATATGCATGCGGTGAGCGTAATGTCTGTAGAAGTATGAATGTTAGTGTGAGCGTAATTGAATGCCCCTGCAAGGCTCACTCGCCTTTTACCAATTCCGTAGAAATGCATCTTCCATTGTTTCTAACCATTTCAAAGAACCCTGGAACTCAATGGATTTAGATTCCGTTATTTTTATCGATTCTTGGTAGCAACGCCATAATTACGTCCACCTTACCCCTAACCAAACTACTCCTGTGTATGTATGTACATGTATGTAATTGAGTGTGTGTGTGTGTGTGTGTGTGTGTGTGTGTGTGTGTACGTCATTATTCAGATTATTTCAAGATTTATCGCCAACAGAGAAAGAACCGGTTTCTAACCTAGATCCAACGTTCCTTCATTGGAATTTCAAAATCAACAAGGTATTCTTGTTTGTTTGCATGTATGTATGTATGTATGTATGTAGAAGAAGAAGAAGGAGGAGGAGGAGGAGGAGGAATATCAAAGGACGAAATGCAACACTAGAATGTTGGTGGGTTAACATCGAATGAAGGGAAACCAAGAACAATAATAATTGAGCAGAAGATACAAAAGCAGAATTAAAAAGAAAACGATTGCAAAAAATATTCCCCGTAGCGAGACAGTCCAGCTGTGGAAGCGCGTGGCTTAGTGGTTAGGGTGCTGGACTCATGGATCGTAAGATTGTGGTTTCGATTCCTGGACCGAGCAAAACACTTCATTTCACGTTGCTCCAGTCTATTTAGCTGGTAAAAGTGAGTTAATCCTGTGACGGACAGGCGTCCCGTCCAGGTGGGGAATTTATACGCTATGGAAACCGGGAAACCGGCCCTTCTGAGCCGGCATGATTCGAGAAGGAAGAAAAAGAAGAAAGAGAAGACAGCCCACCTAGAGTAATTCGGGGACACCCTCCCCCAGCCCCCCACAAAAATGTCCCGGATTACTCTGCTCTCTCCAAGGTATCAAAAAAGTTCGCTTCCAGTTTCTTTCCTCCTACTAAGAAAAGCATTCTCAAAGTAGATCCATTCACCCTCTCCTGTCTTGTCATTTTCATCCACCTTTCGATAAAAAACATTAGAAAGTGGCACCTCTACGTTTTTTACAGTTCCAGTGATGGATTGGATCTGCAGTTTTCGAATCAGCTTTCTCCTGTGTATGTGTGTATATGTGTGTGTGTGTATGTGTGTGTTTGTGTGTGTGTGTGTTTGTGTGTGCATATATCACTGTCTCTCCTGTTGTAGACGACAGATGAGAGTTCTGCAATTTCTTGCTGTACAATCTGTACAGGTGATTCGTTTACATTGATCAAATGTATGTGCTGTACGTTCGCGCCCCCTCTTCATCGGTGTGTCACAGACGAAGTGATCGTGGAGCCAGGTGAGACGAGGAGCTTCACTCAAGAAAACTACGCATTGCTCGGGCCAGGAATCGAAACGACAATCTCGCGATTGTGAGTGCAACATCCTAACCATTTCGCCAAGCGCTCGTCCATTTGTCCATCCATCAATCAATCCATCCACACACACACACACATGCGCACACACGTATCTATACATACATACATACATCTATATTACTCTTTCCCCCTCTTTCTGCATACCTGTGTGTGTGTGTGTGTCTGTCTGTCTGTCTGTCTGTCTGTCTGTCTGTCTCTGTCTGTCTCTCTCTCTCTCTCTCTCTCTCTATCTATCTATCTATCCATAGACGCGTTTCTGGATTATGAATGATAAAATTCAATTTCCGTCATCGGTATGATTAACTTTAAATGGTTAGTTTTCATTGTTTTTTCTTCTTGTTTTTGCCTTTGTGAGTTACAAGTAATGCTATCTGTTGGGGTCTCAGCCTTTTTAGCTGCTATTTCTGAACTTTGGTATATGGTGAAGCAAATGCTTGCTGATCCCTTAATTATGTTTATAAATATATATATATATATATATATATATATATAT
>NC_142952.1:31384608-31389608 GCF_046866305.1 Octopus bimaculoides | reverse complement strand
CATCCCGACTCTCTCACGCACTTTCCACTATCTTCAATCTCAATGTCACCGCCGCCGCCGCCTCCTCCTCCTCTCCCCCCACCTATGTCCTCCTCCTCCTCCTCTGACCACCCCCGTCCCTCCACCTCCCGCTGCTCCTCTTTCCTCTCCATCAGATATCACACTAGGCCAGATCAGATTCTGATTAGCTCGGGAAAGTGTCATCATAGTCCTTGTCATCATCGTCATCATCATCATCATCATCATCATCATCACCATCATCATCATGATCTTCGTTGTCGTCATCATCTCCATCGCCATCACTGAAGCGGATGCTGTCCACGTCAGCCCCCCCACCTCCTCTTCTTCTTCTTCTTCTTCGCCGTCGTCGCCGTCGTCGTCGTCGTCTACATGATTTGCACAATGATTGAAGTGCAAGCTGTCATGTGACATACATCTCTGAGTGAGAGAGATACGTGTTTCGATCCAAACGCAGGCTTTGTGACGTCAACATTTCTTGCGCACGCACACGTACAAACAGACATGCATATACGTACATCCATATCTACATACACACTCATACATACATACATACATACACACATACATACATACATATACATATATATATATATATATATATATATATATATATATATATGCATATATACTCATTCTCATCCATATTCACACATATCCACAAACACATACCTACATATATGACACACATACATACATGCATACATACACCCACATATGCATGCATGCATCAATCTATACATACATACACAAACACAGTCACGTGCTCATATACACTTCAATGCAGTATATATAAATATATATACGTGTGTGTGTGTATATATATATATATTTCATAAAATAAATGCGTGCATGTGTTGTTGTTGTTGCTGTTGTCCTGCTCATACTTTTTTGTTACTCTTCTGATTCTATTATTGTCGTTCTGGTGGTAGTAGTAGTAGTAGCAGCAGTAGCAGCAGCAGCAGCAGTATAATATAAGTATTAGTATAAATATTGGTTTCAGATTTTTGTACAAGGCCAGCAATTTCGGGTGAGGGGCTAAGTCGATTAGACCGACCCCCAGTGTTCAACTGGTAATGACTTTATCGACCCCGAAAGGATGAAAAGCAAAGTCCTAACCCCTAAACCACGCGCCTCCACATTGGTTAGTATAAATGTTAGTAACTGTTGTAGTCGTTCTGTCGTTTTAGTTCGAGATCAGCGCTCTGATCCAGATCTATGATCAAAAACGTTTGAGCTGTGATTTAACCCATCTGTTTCCCTCCGACTCTAAAAGCTATCAAGGTCTACATTATCTAAATCATCATTCTCTAAACACGTTTTCTTTCGCTCTACGGACCGGTGTCATGCATGGCACGTTTCCCCCACAAACCGGGGGAACATATGCATAAAAGAAACACAATAAAGTGCATAATACATTCTTCTCAGTCATTTCGACTGCGGCCATGCTGGAGCACCGCCTTTTAGTCGAAGAAATCGACCCCTGGACTTATTCTTTGTAAATCCGGTACTTATTCTATCGGTCTGTTTTATCAAACCGCTAATGTTACGGGGACGTAAACACACCAACATCGGTTTCAAGTGAAGCAACTGCCATTAGACTTTCCTCTCGGATTTCCAAGTGTGATCGACTGAAATTTATTAGCACCGTTAACATCCTAGCACTCAATGATTTTTGTTGTGTCTGGGGAGAGTCATAATGCCTTAATATAACACACTCACCGGTTCAATTTCCACTCATTTATTTATGTATCTATCTATTTATTCCCTTTTTTTTTCAAACAAACAACATACAACAAACAAACAAAAAAATCAAAAAGGAACACAGTTTTAATAACGGACGCTCAGAGTCAAAATGAATTGATACAGTCTCAAATGCAGCGACGAAAAAGCTTTCTGGAATAAATGAATAAATGACTAGAAATTGAACCGGTGAGTGTGTTATAATATTAAGGCAACATGACTCCCCCGAGACACTACAAAATTTGTTTCAACACATGAATTCACATAAGGCATTTTGCAAGCTAGATACAAAAACTCAATGGCTTATTATTTTGATAATAAATAACCAACTAAAATTATACTAATCCTGACTCTTCGCATCCTACAATCAACCTAACAAATCTACGAATAAAATTCAAACAATCTATTGATAAAACAAATTATATTAATACCATCATGAAAATGTTTAACATTAATACCCGCTTCTGTGTACCTAACTGCCTAACTCTACAAATGCATACTGATCTAGAAATTTAAACGAGTGTGCAAGTTGATACATTTTTGTTGTCGTTGTTGTTCTTGTTGTTGATTGCTAACATCAGAGGTGCCGGACGAGTGCACATGCTAGGCTTGGCGGCAGGTAATGAGTAAATCAATGCGACACACAGACACACAAACACACATTGTAAGAGAGAAAGAGTCAAGTGACAGAGATAGAAGACAAGAAGAGTGTGTGTTTGTGAGTGTGTGTGTGTATATTTATATATATACACATACATACATGCATACATACATACATACATGCATACATATGTATATATATATATATATATATATATATATATATATATATATATATATATATATATATATAAATATAAATATTCGTAGGTTCGTATAATGAGCATACGAAATTTTAAGCTGCGTGGAAACGGATCAAACTGTTATTAATCAATAATAATAATAATAATAATAATAATAGATTCTTTTATTGGCCGCAAGGGCTAAATCCCTTCTACTATAGTCACAATCCCCGAAATGTTGGGGAAGGGGAATGAGTCAGTTACATCGGCCCCAGTGCGTAACTGGTACTTATTTCATCGAAAGGATGAAAAGCTAAGTCGACCCCGGCGAAATTTGAATATGAATTTGAACAACAACAACAACAATAATAACAACACACACACACACACACCACCTGTAAGGGCCTTTTGAAATTCGAACGAATTGACCCCAGTTCTTATTTTAGATTTTAAACATTTTTCTTTTCTTTTGAAAAATTAATATTCATTTCATCATTTTGTGCAAGCAACAAGAAATATCTATCTATCTATCTATACACACACACACACACACACACACACACATATAGTATTCCATCGGTTTCGACGACGATGGTTCTAGTTAATCAGATCAACAGTTTGCTCGTGAAATTAACGTGCAAGTGGCTGAGCACTCCACGGACACGCGTACCCTTAATGTAATTCCCGAGGAGATTCAGCGTGACACAGAAATGTGACAAGGCTGGCCCCTTTGAATTACAGGTACAACTCATTTTTGCCAGCTGAGTGAACTGGAACAACGGGAAATAAAGTGTCTTGCACAAGGACACAACGCGTCGCCTGGAATTGAACTCACGACCTTACGATCATGAAGCCGTATACCCTAACCACTAAGCCACTGTTTTCACTTGATGAATATTTAAATTATAGCTATTCTTTTCTACTCTAGGTACCAGGCCCGATATTTTTGGGGAGGAGGGGCCAGTCGATTAGATCGATCCCGGTACGCAACTGGTACTAAATTTATCGACCTCGAAAGGAGGAAAGGCAAAGTCGACCTCGTTGGAATTTGAACTCAGACCGTAAAGACAGACGAAATACCGCTAAACATTTCGCCCGGTGTGCTAACCATTCTGCCAGCTCGCCGCCTTAGATCAATAATAAATAAGTGGAAGTACGAATATGTAGTGCGTGTGTTTATTGGCAAGAAAAAATATGACCGTCCCGAAATATAACAAAATCCTGTTTCAACTCACGATGTCACATCAGGAATCTTGCGAAACGAATTCATACACGTAAAAATTAAAATTATAATTATTGCCTGTAATCTATATTTCCTGATATTAGCTATGATGGCACAAGTATATTTTCAAAGTTAGCCATCATGTGATGGGTAACAGTTTAGTGTATGTATAATACCTTTTTGATGACTAAACAGAACAGGGGGATACACGTGAGATAGAGGAGTCGCTGAAGAGGTCACAGGTGTCAGACGAAAGATTTCCAGACAATGGACATAAGATAAAATAATAATAATAATAATAATAATAAACAGTGGAAGTACGAATATACAGTGCGTGTGTTTATTTTGCAAGGAAAAATATGACCGTCCCGAAATATAACAAAATCTGTTTCAACTCACGATTTCACATCAGGAATCTTGCGAAACGAATTGATACAGGTTATAATTTAAAATTATAATCATTGTATGTAATCTGTATTTGTTGATATTAGACTTATCCATCACAGGAATGGTAACAATTTAGCATGTGTATAATACCATTTTGATAAAAATTATATTATAACTAGTGTGTGAATGCCATATTTCTTGATATTACGCAAGGTGATGAAAATATATTTCCATAATTATCCATCATCTGACAGACCACGCTTTAATGTACATACATACCTACGTGCATGCGCACGTATCTGCAAAGCTTTCCAGAAGTTTATCATTTAGGTATATATGAGCGTGTCTAGACATGCAACTATATGCATGAGAATACAAATCTCACATACACATACATAAACGCATACATACATACTATACCTGTAATTATTGGGGGCCTTGGGATATGTAACACACTGCCTAAGTACTAATCTTGAGAAATTAGGCTTCTCAAAACCAGAAAGGAGAAAGCTAATTCGAAGACTACAGATCCAATCCATCACTGGAACTGTCAAATTCTGTAAAAATTTCCAGAAGTTTATATATGTATGAGCATGTCTAGATATGTAACTATATGCATGAGAATACATACGTAAAACATACAAACATACATACATACATACATACGTACGTACGTACATATAAACAAAAATACCCTGTTGATGTTGAAATTCCAATGAAAGAGCCTTGGATCTAGGTTAGAAACCGGTTCATTCTCTATTGGCAAGAAATTTTGAAACTAAACTGAATAATGACATAATACATACATGCATACATATAGATGTGAGTGTGTGTGTGTGTGTGTGTGT
>NC_142952.1:31367108-31374608 GCF_046866305.1 Octopus bimaculoides | reverse complement strand
GAACACATACACACACACATATATATTCACATATAAAGATATTTTTTAAATACAATTTATATCTGTCTGTCTGTCTGTCTGTCTATCTGTCTGTCTGTCTCTATCCATCAACCTATATATACATACATATATATATATATATATATATATATATATATTTATATGTATACATTATACATATATATGTGCATATATATGTATATATATATATATATATATATATATATATATATATATATATATGTATATATATTTATATGTATATGTATGTTTGTATGTATATATATATATGTATATATGTGTATATATATATACATTATACATGTATATATGTGTATATATATATATATATATGTATATATATGTATATATATATATATATATACACACACAAACACACATATATATATATATATATATATATATATATATATATATATACATACACATATCACTCGTGCAAACATGCATAATTTATGCTTAAATATATGTATGTTGTGTGTGTGTGTGTGTGTGTGTGTGTATATATATATACACGCACACACATAGATGTATATAAATATACATACTCGTACAACAGTGTATTCATAACATCCTCAAGTTACACATTAAACACACCCATTTTTACAGTATATTACAAAACTAGAACTTGGGTATATATTAAAAGTTGTCTTTCTGTGGTTGTACATAATTGTGTGTCGATTAACACGAATATGAGTGTGTGTATATATATATATATATATATATATATATATATATATATATATATATATATATATATATATATATATATATATATATTCTGGTTGACCCGCTTAGTCATTCAATGCTGCAAAATTAGTTTTATAGAAATCTCTTTCAAAATCCCTATTTCGTGTTTTTACACATTAACTTGTGTAGGTTGAGACTATATAAAACGTTAGAGAAAGAAACCCAGCTATTTCTTTGCAATACATACCAATACACACATCTAAAACAGGAGCTCTCAAACCATTTTTTAAAATCTATGGACCCCTTTGATTACTATCTTATTCTAGTGGACCCCTATAGCCATTCGATGTTTCAAAACGAATTTTATAGATACTTCTTTCAAAATTCCTGTTTTGTTCTTCAAACATTAACTTGTGTAGGTTGAACTGTGTAAAATGTTAGAGAAAGAAACCCAGATGTTTCTTCTAAGACATACCAATACAAGATACATCTAAAGCAAAAGTTTTATCAGGAGCCCTTATTGTGGATCCCCAATTTACTCTTTTGTTGCGTGGACCCTTCAACAATTCTTATATGGACCCTGTTTCAGAACCACTGGTCTAAGTGATAAAAGTGGCAACTGAAAAGGAAATAAGAAGTGTGCTGTGTTTAAAACGGATATTCATTCAGTCATAAATATAGACGTATATACACAAAATGAAAATATATATATATGTATATACATAATTAAGGGATCAGCAAATATTTGTTTCACCATATACCGAAGTTCAGAAATAGCAGCTAAAAAAGCTGAGACTCCAACAGATAGCATTACTTGTAACTCACAAAGGCAAAAACAAGAAGAAAAAAACAAATATATATATATATATATATATATACACACACTGACACACACAGAGACACCCTCACACATACACGAATACATGCACGCACACACACATGCATATATATAATTATATACATATTTGTATATATATATATATGTGTGTGTGTGTGTGTGTGTGTATACATACATGTATGTACATGTGAGTGCATTTGGTTCTATATTTTGTATTTTTTAAAGACAACTTATGATATATATATATATATATATATATATATATATATATATATATATATGTACACACGAGGGGAACTGCAAATTCTTTGCTTTAAGGGTATGGCAAATGGTTGGTTGGAGGCCCAACCTTCCGAGTTCTTCCACAGAACTTAGAAAACCTGAAGGGCCGCTGCAATCTGTGTGTGAAGCTGAGAGGGGAATCTGAGGTTGGATAAAATCATAATTTAACTGATCCTCCTGCATTTTGTTTTACTCAAAGCCAGGAACTTTTCGGCATTCCCTCGTGTGTTTGTGTGTGTGTGTGTGTTTCTATATATTATTGTTTGTTTTTATGTTCAGTTATAATACAAACAATGTTACATTAATCTGGATGGGTTACCCTAGAAATTTATTATTCTTACACAAGAATGTTATTGACAGTGACTTCGCAGTCCAACGACGTTTTACTGGCCGAAACTCTGATGTTACTCTCAATAATAATGTAGTTTAAGAATTACTTACATGCATACATACACACACACACATACATACATACACACACACATACATACATACACACACACATACATACATGCATACATACATACATATATATATATATATATATATATATATATACACACACATCCATATATACAAATATGTGTATCTATACGAATGGTATACATGGCTGATTTAGCACACACACACACACACACACACACACACACACACACACACACACATATATATGCATGATCAAGCGTGTACATACATACATAAACTCATACATGTATGTATATTTATTACATATGTATATAATCATATGCGTTAAATAAATGTGTGTGTGTGTGTGTGAGAAGGAGCGATGTGAGAGAGTACGGTATGGATGGTGAGAGGATGTATCGATCCGTGCATTCCAATTGCTGTAGTTATTTGCTCTGAAAGAGTCAAATGCATACGATGTCTGCGGCGGTATTTGAACTCACAGCACAGTGGACCGCAACAGATACCAAAAACATTATGTCAAAAGTTCTAACGAGTTTACTCTTTTATCCCACCTCTCTCTTTGGTTTTCGGGTGATTCTTGTACACTGATCCTTTAAAAAAAATGTCTGTCGGTGTTAAATCAGGTGATCTTGGCGGCCAAAGTCCCTTCGAAATAATCCGTTCACCGAAAAACTCTTCAAGTAGCGCCATGGCGATGGGCGAAGTATGTGCTGTAGTTCCATTTTGCTGAAAGTATGCATTATTAATTTCACTTTCAGTGAGTTGGCCTACAAATGGAGAGACAACATTTGAGCGATATCTCTCGGTGTTGATGGTATCTTCAAACGATTCACTGCGGAGAAACTTTTTGAACACCCTGTATGTATGTATATATATATATACATACAATCTACAAATATAAGATGTAAAGCAAAATATGAAGCCTTATAGCGTATAATAATAAAATATAGTGGAATCCTAGGAACAACCAATTTGAATAACTTGCTGGAAATTATGGCAGGAAAGAAGAGTGAGATTTGCAGATCATGTTTTCCAACTGCCAGAAGGACGAATTCTTGAGGTAACAGCAATACATTGGGTACCACCAGAGGGACAGAGGAAGAAAGAGAGAGACCCGAGAAGACATTGCGTGAAAAACTGAGATTATTGGAAATGTCTTGCCGCCTGATGTAGAGGTTAACTAACTGTACGGCAAGAACTAAGATTAATCTACTATAGAACATTGCAATTCGTGTTGGTCAGACTTGCTTTGATCCTTTCTGGTTTGATTAAAATAAAAGTAGCGGTTGAGCGCTGCGGGTGATGTGATCGACTTAACCACAGCTGGTGAAGAATAAAAAAAGTCTGCATCCATCTGCCGAGCCAGTGTGACAGAGTAGGCTCATTAGACCAGTGTGATCGCAAGTTCAAATCCATGGACTTCACATCAAATGGTAGAGAGAACACGCTAAGGCCCTCATCCCGGAGTGGACTGAAGCTGAGCAACCCAATTCATTCCATAAGAATTTTATATACTTTCGATTGAACGTGAAATGATTCTTTTTTTTTTAGAATAGTGGGTCTCTAATCAGACACAAAGCTATACATAGAAATCTGAAAAAATGAGTTGAAAACCCTTTTGAACGGAAAAAAGTTGAAGGCTGCCCGTGTCAGACGAAATCACATCTAAAATGAATCAGATAGATAAATAGATGGGCTGAACATGGCAATCCAATCTGATCCAGAGCGTTCTGCGAATATCTCTTATATTTAGCTCCATGATGCAAATGTAGCCAATGCCCTATTTTCTTGTACTGCATTATTCTGCAACGGAGTATGTATGCATGTATGTATGTATGTATGTATGTATGTATGTATGGATGGATGGATATATGGATGTACATGTATGTATGTATATATGGATGCACATGTATGTACACATTTATTGACCTACTCTTGCTACGAAAGAAGTATCCACAGAATCTCAGACTTTGTTCCTTTGTGGTGGAGGTAATTCTTAGAAGATTACCATAAAAAAATCTGGTTTGTTTTATAAAACTGCCATTTGATGTTAAGTGCTGCTCTCAGAAATCTTGCGTATGATCTTCCACCTAGTTTGCTTTCCGGTGCCTTCGTTAGAGACGATGTAGTGCCGCCGTATAAGAGCTCGGTTTCTATTGTTGCTCGAAAGAAGCTACTCTACAAAGCAGTACTGGTGACAGTCGAGAGTAGGGAGTTAATCCTGCAGTGAGCTTGTGTCCTATCCAGGTGTGAGTTTTGTGCTCTCAGTGTTTTAAATCTTCGCAGAAACTCTTATAAGCTTCGGACCCATGATCTTGTTACCACGAAGAAGACTTAACATATCTAAGTCTACCTTGCATTAATTGAATTATTTTTAAAAAATTAATTTGATAATTTGATAATCTTAGGCGGCGATATAGTTTTCATTGAATTGTTTTTTCAAAATATGTTCCAACAACAGATCTTTCAAGGGAAAAGCAGTCTCGGATTACCAGCTGAAAGATCGAGAACGTGTGACTTGGAGAACTGGAATGATGTACTTTTCAGTTGTAATGGATTAAAGAATACACGATATTTAAGGATTGAGTTCTACTGTAATTGACCACTTCCCGAGGAATCCGCGCGCGCGCACACACACACACACACACACACACACACACACACACACACACACACGCACATACACACACGCACATACACAGATGCACGCACAACATTTGTAACGGTAGAAATCGATGCAGATAAATCCCAAATATTGGAAGAAATTCGAAGGGTTACTTCGGTATAATAGTAGAACGTAGGTCATGTCCACAGAAGATGTTGGTTCGAGTTCCATAAACGGCTTTTGACTTCTTCCAACAAAGAAGCTTTTTTTAAAACCCAGTTTTCTTCACGCCTTATCTATTCATAGCCTTATCTACTTCCAGACCCACTGTTTACACAATCAAGGCCATATTTCAACTACGAATATTATTTATAAATTTCTAGATTTTCTTAACTCCTAAGTACTCTTCGGTTGTACATTTCCTGTTTGCTAATTTCAATGGTGAATTTGGAGAACACAGTAAATACGAAGAAGATAGCAAAAGAAACACTAACGTCTTTATGATGTTATTTATATTCTTAGGGGGGGGGGGAGACCGACAGAATCGTTAGCATGCCGGGCAAAATGTTTAGCGGCATTTCATCCATCCTTATGTCCTGAGTTCAAATTCCACCGGATTCGACTTTGCCTTTCATCCTTTCGGGGTCGGTAAAATAAGTACCAGTTGAGCACGTTGGCCTGTGTAATCGATTTATCCTCTCCCACGAAATTGTCGTCCCTGTGCCAAAATTTGAAGGACGAAGGAAGGTGGCAGAAGCGTTAGCATGCCGGACAAAATGTTTGGTTGAATTTCGTCCGTTTTTACGTTCTGGGTTCAAGTTCCGCCGAGGTCGACTTTGCCTGTCATCCTTTAAGGGTCGATGAAAGAAGTACCAGTTGAGCTCTAGGCCGATGTAATTGATTTCTTCCTTCCCACGAAAATGTTGGCCTTGTGCAAAAATTTGAAGCCAATATAATGGCTGGAGGTGTAAAAAGTAAAGGTGGTATAGCTTAACATGTAATGGAGTTTGGGTGTAAGATTTCACAGAGTGGGATTGAACCTGTGTACTCGTGGTTGCAAAGATAACTTCTTAACAATTAGGTCATGCTGCGCTTATACAAGGTAAAATAACAGACTATATATCGGTAACAGCTGCAGCCTACTAGGTATTGTCTAATATACACCACATTGTCCAGTAGCCAAGTCGTCATCTGGTCAACATCAACTCATGGGAAGATAGTCCGTAGGATTCCTTAGCCAAAACCCCGATGAAAAGCAGACGTGTACCGGGATTGTTGCCGAAGCTACGACGCTGATGACGGAAGGGATATGTGAGGCGTCCATCATCGTGCGACGAACATGAATGAACAATGCAGATAGATGAAGATAGCTGACAAATGTACTACGACAGCAGATAATGAATTATCTATAAGGTCATGTGATAGGTTAAGGCGTCAGGCTGGGAGAGTCGTTACAGCGTCGGACAAAATGTTCACCGGTATTTCTTCTGGCATTGCTTCTCGTTCAAATCTCCTCGAGGTTGACTTTACCTTTTATCCTTTCGGAGTCGATGTATTAAGTACCAGTAACACACTGGAGTCGATGTAATCGATTAGTCTCCCCCCACAAAATTTCAAGGCCTTTTGCCTATAGTAGAAAGGATTATTATTATTATTATTATTATTATTATTATTATTGTTATTGTTATTATTATTATTATTATTATTCAGTAGTTTTATTTTTATAACGTGCTTTCACTTCACTACCGAGCGCAGCTCTGTGCGCCTTGGGTATGTGCTGTGGTTTGCTGTGGTGCTCTTATGTTTACTGTATTGAAAGTGTTTTGCGTAGAATGTGTGCAGTACCCAGTAGTGCAATTTTCTGTATGTTATATATATTTGTAAGTCCTGGTGTTTTTGTTATGTATTTGTCTGAATATTTTTTTATTATACCTAAGGCACATTATTATTATTATTATTATTATTATTATTATTATTATTATTATTATTATTATTATTATTATTATTATTATTATTATTATTATTATTATTATTATTATTATTAAGGCAGCGAACTGGTTGAACCGTCAGCACATCTTACAAAATGCTTAGCGGTTTTTCTTCAGGCATTACGTTCTCAGTTCATATGCCGCCGAGATCGACTTTACTGTTAATCCAATCGAGGCCGATAAAATAAGTACCAGTTGAGAACTGGGGTCGATATAAGCGGTTTCCTCCTCCCCTTAAAATTGTTGACCTTGTGTCAAAATTAGAAAAGTATTATGAACGGCTGGTTACTATAGTTGATATTCCGTATAGTGAATCTCATACCGCCAAAGGTGCATTCAAGCTACAGTTGATGTATGCCTCGTGAGCTTCATGGATCATTTTACATTCTCTCAAGATTGAAATGAGACAACCAGTGTAACATGAGGTAGGTTGCGTCTTGTGAGGATACCTCACTTGCTGAATATATAGGGGATCGGCAATAAGCTCATTGATGTAGGTCATCCAGTGTTTCTCTTCTGCTGTGTCCCGTTTTCTGTCAATTTGCCTATGGCCTATGTATTTAGGTAGATATTAAAAATCGGAGTGCGGTTCGTCGGTGCCCATTCATCTTTTGATGTTTTATTTCGCTGGCTTATAGAAAAGCAAT
>NC_142952.1:31354608-31357108 GCF_046866305.1 Octopus bimaculoides | reverse complement strand
AAATGATAGGCTGCTTATGTCGGAGATCAGAGAGTCTCTCCAGGGCTATAAGAAATGTTGTGCCGTATGAAAATTCGAGTAAGAAATTTCGTTTTAAATTACTCCCTCGCGTTTTTAAACCATTTTATCATTCATTTTTCTTTTTGCTTTAAAAAAGATACCGATATTATACCCTTAATCATTGTCCATACGGCAAATTTTCTGGAAACATCTGTAGCCCTTTGTTACCAAAACCTCTTGCTTGTCCAGATTTCTTGCTCTCTTCAGCTGATTATAGGTAATTTCAATGTAAACACCTTTGCCATATGAAACTTCGTCCTAAGAAATTTTGTTTTAAATGACCTCATCACCTTTTTTTTTAATGTTTGGCGCTGAATAAAGACTTGTTTATTTTTTTAAAATTGTTGACAAAATATGCTTTATCGTTATCGATACGGTGAATTTTCCTACACGGTGAATTTTCCGGACATGTCTCCCCAAGTCGAACCCCTACTTTTCTGCATTGGAAGGTCACAGATCTGGTACTATGGACATATTATTTTATTCTTTTATTTGTTTCAGTCACCTGACTGCGGCCATGCTGGAGCACCGCTTTTAGTCGAACAAATCGACCCCAGGACTTATTCTTTGCAAGCCTATCGGTCTCTTTTTGCCGATCCGCTAGGTAACGGGGACATAACCACACCTGTCTCTCGGAGGCATCATTGCACACCGGCCCCATCCCCCACCCTCACTAAAATGAGGCCCCGCTTGCTAGATCAACTGGTTATTAGGTTTCGCTCAATATTCTTTCAGCCATTAAGGTGGCGAGCTAGCAGAAACGTTAGGACGCCGGGTGAAATCCTTACCGGTATTTCGTCTGTCTTTACGTTCTGAGTTCAAATTCCGCCGTGGTTGACTTTGCCTTTCATGCTTTCGGGGTCGAGAAATTAATTACCAGTTGCGTACTGGGTCGAGAAATTAATTACCAGTTGCGTACTGGGTCGATCTAATCGACTGGCCCCCACCTCCCACAAAATTTCGGGCTTGTGCCTAGAGTAGAAAAGAAAAGAATATTCTTCTAGCCATCGCTCGTCGTCTCTTTTTAACCAAATCCAGTGGCTTGCCTTCTCCACTGTGGTCTGGATGTCACTCATGGGGGAATTTGCTTTACAATGAGTTAGGCCTAACGATAACAACAGTCGCCTTACACTGTGTCCAACGAATCCTCTACATCCAACATCGATTGGAAAATGCCCCGCTTTCCAGCCTGCGTCTTCACATTCCTCGAGGAGGTTTTCATAACGGTCAACGTTTCGAGCCCGAACGGCGTCCTTGTTATCGCAAGACAAATTCTTCAAGCTAAAACAAGCAGCAGGAGAATGAGGGGCGGGGCGGTGGGGTAAACCAAGAACGAAATGGTTAGACAATATCCGTAGTCGCAGTTGGTCACGCTTGGGAGTCGAGTCAAAGAGTGTAATAATGATTGCATGAGGCAGGGCCTTGTGGAGGAGGTGCCAGAGGACTCTGCCTTCACGACTTTCTCAGAAACAGTGGAAGGTGAAGTAGAAGGATGATGTAGTGTGTAACATGAGGGAGACTTGGCTGCTATTTCCTGCTGGTCAAGTGACCTCATTGGTTCCAGGTATTGTTGTTGTTGTTATTGTTGTGGAGTATGGATTAACAGAGTGATATTGTTGTTTCGCCCTAGGTCATCCCGGATCACGCAGAACAACGATCAAAAGAGTTCCAGTCATGACTAACATGTCCTTTTAGTCAGATATATCACACCAATGTGTCATTTCGATATTTAAGGTTTTTGGCTGTTATTTCTGGCAATACGAGCGTCCATGTGAAAGCACATTCAACACTCTGTCGATATCTCATAGTGGTTGCTTAAGCAGTTTTCAAATCCCGTCGTTTCAGGATCGCGCCTAGTGTACCGCTACATTCGATCTGTAGTCTTCCCTTTCTTTCTTTCTTTCTTTCTTTCTTTCTTTCTTTCTTTCTTTCTTTCTTTCTTTCTTTCTTTCTTTCTTGTCCTCACTCTCTCTTTCTCACTCTATCACTCTCTCAATCTGTCTATATATATGTATATACACACAAACATATATATGACATAAATGCATACATATGCATTTATATAAATATATACACGCATACAAACGTACATACATACATGCACATGTAATTATAAAGACGCACGTATACAGGAATATTTGAGTGCTGATATGTATGTATATGTGTGTGTGTGTGTGTCTGTGAGTATGTGAGTGTGTATGCACATATACACGTCTATTCATACATTGATCTGTGTGTGTAGTATATTTATATATATATATATATATATATATATATATATATATACACACATACACATATATTTATACATACATACACACACACAAGCACACTCACACACACACACACATACATACACACACACACACACACACACACACACACACACACACACACACACACACACACACACACACATGTAGATGCTTACAACCTGTAT
>NC_142952.1:31322108-31329608 GCF_046866305.1 Octopus bimaculoides | reverse complement strand
TATATATATATGTTTACACACACAAATCCTTCTTTCGGTTTCCGTCTACCTTACGAAGTTACAAGCCTTTGTTGTTCACTAAATCCAGCCTTGCCTATCACTCTCTCTTTCTCTCTCTCTCTCTCTCCATTTTTCTCTCTCACTTTTTCTGTTTTTCTCTTTCTCCTTCTCTGTCTCTCTCTCTCTCTCTCTTTCTCTGTCCCTGTCTTTGTTTCTGTCTCTGTCTCTCTCTCTCTCTCTCTCTCTCTCTCTCTCTCTCTCTCTCTCTCTCTGTCCCCCCTCTCTCTCTTTCCCTTTACTCGCTTTATTGCACATGCCTCCCCTCCCAACTGTCCTCTCCTTCACAACAAACAGTGCGACATCAAACAAAACGTGAGCAGAAGTGTAAAGTTGGAAATATGTGTAGTATGGATTACCTCCTCTTGAACGTCGTTGATTTGTTTTTTTTCCGATCCAAATCGAGGCTGTACACATGACGCTGTGTGAGAGATTGAAGACTTCGCGCGCGCGCGCGTTTGATGTGAGGGTGAGATAGATAAAGATACACACACACGCGCACACACACATATATATATATATACACATATGTATATGTATGTATGTATATGTTTGTATGTGTATGTGTGTTTGTGTTTGTCCGCGTATGTATATATATATATATATATATATATATATTCAAATCTGGATGTGATATATCTCTACTTTGCCAAGTCCTTTCAGAAAGTCGATCATGGGATGATATGTCACAAATTGCGTGACCTCGGTATGGCTGGTAGACTGGGAGAGTGGCTGCATGATTTCCTGAAGGGGAAAAGTCAGGCTGTCACAGCAAATGGTGTTCTCTCTAAAGTGACACTAATCTTCAGCGGAGTCTCCCAGGGACCATTGCTGGGACCACTACTGTTTGTGGTTGCTCTCTCGGACATACCCCCAGCCATAGAGTCAGCCACACTCACCAGCTACGCCGATGATACAAAAGTATCGCAGACGGTCAAGGGTCCTACTGACGTCCTAAGACTGCAGCATATATATATATATAAATGGGCAGATGAGAATAATATGCAGTTCATTGCGGCAAAATTGCAAGCACTCCGCTATCAGCGCACAAACAATCTACAGCTACCGTACACGGGACAAGCAGGCAATGAAATCCCAGAGTTTGAGTCGGTGCATGACTTGGGAATCCACATGAGCAACGCCGCAACTTTCCATGTGCACATTGCTCAGATGGCAACGCTATACAGGCGGGTGGCAGGTTGGATCCTTAGATTCTTCAGGACCAGGAACAGAGACACAACCCTTCTGTTTTGGAGAACCTTTGTCCTCAGTCGTCTGGACTACTGCTCCTAGCTGTGGTCCCCACAGAGTTTAAAACTAATTGCGGGACTAGAGGCGATCCAACGCCTCTACACAAAAGAGATAGACACAGTAAAACATATGGGCTACTGGGGGAGGTTGAAGGAACTGGGACTCTACTGCCTGGAGCGGTTCGGCAAAAGTGACCGATAGAATAAGTACTAGGCTTATAAAGAAGTTCGATATTGACGAACGTTCTGTGAGACCTGCAACCAGCAGAACTGAGAGAAACATCGCAGATGTGCTTGCAGCTGTGAGGGGAAAATGGTCGAATCACCATCCGTGAGTTATCAGAAGATGTGTAGATCAGTTACAGTTCAGTTCAGTCCACTATCACTGAAGATTTGGCTAGGAGACGCGTATCTCCCTAGTTTCTGCCAAAATTGCTTTTAGCTGACCAAAAAGACACTCGGGTTTCAGTTGCACAAAATCTCCTTGATTGTGCCGAGAACGATGAAAACTTTTTGAAAACTTTGCATAGGCCTCTGAGCAGGTATCGCCAAGCTTTTGGCAAAATGTGATGCAGATTCTCTGCTCAGCTTCCTCTGTCATGGTCAATGCAATGATCACATGCTACACTCGTCTCTTTAGCTTCGTTACTATGGCAGCAGTTCGGATGCTTATTGATCAGACAGCGTGTATGTGTATGCGCGCGCGCGCGTATACTCTTTTACTTGTTTCAGTCATTTGACTGCGGCCATGCTGGAGCACCGCCTTTTAGTCGAGCAAATCGACCCCAGGACTTATTCTTTGTAAGCCTAGTACTTATTCTATCGGACTCTGTTGCCGAACCGCCAAGTTACGGGGACATAAACACACAAGCATCGGTTGTCATGCGATGTTGGGGGGGGGGGACAAACACATACACAAACACACACACACACATATGTATATATAAACACACACAAACACACACACACATATACATATATACGACGGGCTTCTTTCACAAGGCTTTGGTCGGCCCGAGGCTATAGTAGAAGACACTTGCCCAAAGTGCCACGCAGTGGCACTGAACCCCGAACCATGTGGTTGGTAAGCAAGCTACTCACCACACAGCCACTCCTGTGCCTATATATATATATATATATATATATATATATACACACGCACACGCACACACACATATAGCACAGGCAAGTGTGTGCACGCCAGTGGGTGTAGGTCCAAGAACTCACATATTTAGAGATATGTACATAACTACATTATGTGTACGTGCGTGTATGTGTGTGTGTGTGTGCGTGTGTGTGTGTTCGTGTGTGTAGGAATGTTAATTGCCAGCTCAGTTGACCGACAAACAATTTTGAAGACGAATTAGTCCATGGTAATTATTAATGAAACAAAACACACAAACGCGCGCACACACACACACACACACACGCTCATACGCAAAGGAACATTCATGCATGTGTATCTACATACACACCCTCATACACACCTGCATGGCTATACACCCATATCTGACACACAGACACATACATACAAACATACATTATATATATATATATATATATATATATATATATATATATATATATGAAGATAGATATACATGTTTATATACACATATTTTCTCTATGTTCCATTTTTAAACACACATTTCATGTGCAACATAAAGAGAATAATTTATATACATCCTCTGTGGCCAAAATTAGAATGGGTATATAATTGTTAAGCTCTAAAGACCAATACTGCATATACGCATCTACACAAACACACACTCACACAAAAGCAAACACACACCCGTGCGCGCGCACACACACGCACGCGCGCGCCACTGTTTATGTTTGTTAATTGCTTTACTTTTACTTGTTTCAGTCATTTGACTGCGGCCATGCTGGGGCACCGCTTTGAGGAATTTTTAGTCGAATGTATCGACTCCAGGACTTTTTTTTTTGTAAAGCCCAGTACTTATTTTATCGGTGTCTTCTTGCCAAACCGCAAAGTGAGAGGGACGTAAACACATCAACACCGGTTGTGAAGTGATAGTCACACACACACACACACACGCATACACTCACTTTCATGCACACACTCACGAGCAAACACACACACACACACACACACACTCACTCTCTCTTACACACACACACGCACACACAGTCACTCTCACGCACACATGATCACTCTCACGCACGCACAAACACACACACACTTACACAATATCTCTCTCACACACACAAACATATATGTGTGTATATATATATATATATATATATATATATATATATATATATATTATATATATATATATATATATATATATATATATATATATATATATATATTATATATATATATATATATATATATATATATACACACACACACACACACGACGGGATTCTTTCAGTTTCCGTCTACCAAATCTACTCACAAAGCTTTGTTCGGTCCGAGGCCATGGCAGAAGACATCTACCCAAGGTGCCACGTAGCGGGACCTAGCATTAGTGCGTGTCTGCGTGGTTTGGTCGTTAGTGTATTCGACTCACGATCGTAAACTGTGAGTTCGATTTTCGGCGAAGCGTTGTTTCCTTGAACAAGACACTTTATTTCACATTGCTCCAGTCCACTCAGCTGGCAAAGATGAGTTGTACTTGTATTTCAAAGGGCCAGCCTTATTACGTTCTGCATCGTGCTAAACCTCATTGAGAACTAAGTTAAGGGTACACGTGTCTGTGGAGTGCTCAACCACTTGCACGTTAATTTCACGAACTGGCTGTTCCGTTGATCGGATCAACTGGAACCCTCCTCGTCGTAATCGATGGAATACCAAGTCACGTTATGTCTGCGCATCAACAGCCGTGACATACTGATCCCGCATTTCAGAGAGCGCAGGCGACAAGACAGATCACTTGACCAATGGATCGCACCCTATCCACAGGAAGCAGAGAGGCTACTACCAAGACAACAGATAAGGAGCCTGTCATCATTTTCCATGACAGTAGTTTACTAATTATCGTCATAGCAATAGAAGCGAATCGAAAATCTAAGACATTCTACCGTCTTTAGCAGTTGATAATAAACATATTACGGCAGTCAAAGAATGTCATTATCGACCGCTTTTCTAAGACAACGGGAAAGGTGAAGTAAAATGGATCTTCATCGGTTTCGACGATGAGTGTTCAATTGCTCAACGAACTGAATTATCTGCCGCTGTTGTTAGTGATGGAGTCACTCGGGGTTTCGAACAACGAGGGTTTAGCAAAACAGCCCTTAAACTCCATATTTGCCTCAGGTCTGCGGAAAACGACCATCACTCATTTACCGCCTGTGTACAGGATCGAACCCGATCACTTCCAGTAGCATCACCTCTTTCTCTATGGTCACTGGACGTAAGAAAGAAGTGAAACGGTGTTGGTGTTGGTGCAAGTGTATTCGTTTCCTGAATAACCTGCCCTTGCTTGTTCCATGCTTTTGCTCGATGAGGCTTGGCTCATCCCAGATTACTGGTCCCAGAGACGTCATTACCCGTAGAGCCAACCAAATCCACCAGTGCCCTCCATCGCTGGTGGTCCCGTGCTAACCCCTCTGCATCCTCCAAAGTGACGTCGAGCCTTTGGAGATCTTCCCCAGTCACATCCAACCACGTGGTGCAGGGCCTGCTACGATACCTCTTCCAGCCCGTTCATGCTGTGTCAAATGAGAACAAAGCTCTGGTAGGATAATCGAGCGGGAGATGGAGGATATGTCTGTACCAGCGCATGCGATGGATAGCTATGATGTGAAGTTTGGGGTGTGGGGGTAGCTGCAAGCTGATGCGTGCGCGCACGCAATTCTTTGTGAGAAACGTGATGGCACCATCTGATATTCTCGAAGGTTCTTTAGAGCTCTGTACCATGATTTTTTTTATCGTGAGCGTGATTTACGCAAAGCCAGTCCCACTTTCTCATCCTTCAAACCTGTATTGGTCTGGTGCATCAAGTGCCACGAGGCGTAATAGCTATCAGGATGCAGCATTTGTGAACCTCTAAAACTTCATCCTATGACCTGAAGCTGACACACTTAAATAGACACCTGATTTCAAAGTACTACTTGCATGAATGCATTCAAAATAATTACAGTCCCAAATGTAACCAACGATAATTTTTCCGTAATACTTTTCCGTCACAACCGACCCTATAACGTAATTTCGATTCAACAGAGCTCCACCTACCCAAGAAAATTTTAACTTAACAGAAAGTTTATAAAGCCGAGAGGGACTCCGACGAACTTCAGTCCAATGATGGCTTAGTTGGACAAAACTTCCAAGTCACTGTCAATGCTGTGGTGTATTTACGCCCCTGTAACTTAGCAGTTCGGCAAAAGAGACCGATAGAATAAGTACTAGGTTTACAAAGAATATGTCCTGGGATCTATTTCTTCGACTAAAAACCCTTTAAGGTGATGCTCCAGCATGACCGCGGTCACATGACTGAAACTAGTAAAAGAATAAAAGAATATGTATATATATATATATATATATATATATATATATATATATATATATATAGGGCAAGAAATGTAGAACAATTGAAAGCCAGACAAAAAGAAAAACAGACAGGGAGAGAAGAGTAAATCCTCCGCACAAAACTGGTATCGGCGGCGCTCCGAAAGGATGGAAGCCAAATTCAGGTACACGACCGTATCTGAATTCAGATCATCATCATCGCCATCATCATCATCATCGTCGTTATCATCATCGTCGTCATCATCGTAATCCTCATCATCATCATCACGTCTGTCCTCTTCCTCTCCATTCCCGGCCTCTTTACTCCTCCACCCACCCCTTTTCTTCTCCCTCCTCTTCTACCCCCGCCCCATCACACATCAATGCTGACTCATAAACACACCGCCATTGTTCCCTAATTAACGGCCCTCACCAACAGATACCACATTCCTCTCCCCCACCACTTTCTCTCTCTCTCTCTCTCTCCCTACCTCCCTCCTCTTTCCATCTCTCTCTTTCTACCACTTCTCACCATCCATCGCCCCTCTCTTTCGCTCTGTCTTTCTCTGTCGCACTCTTACTGTCTTTTCACCTCTTTATCTCTCTTTCTCTTTTTCTCTGTCTTTCCCTCTGCCTGTGTCTCTGTCTGTCTGTCACATCTTCTCTCTTTCTGTCCCTCTCTCCCGCCTGTTTCCCTTTGTTGAGACAAGACTTTCATTTTCTTTCTTTCTTTCTTTCTTTCTTTCTTTCTTTCTTTCTTTCTTTCTTTCTTTCTATATTTCACTTTCTGTTTGTTTCTCTAAGTTCTTCCTCTATCTCTATCTGTCCGCTTGCCAGTCTCCCGGCCTGCCTCCGTCTCTTCCTCACACTCTCTCCTTTTTACTCTCTCTCCCCTCTCTTCCTCTCTTCATCCATCCCCTCCCTCTCCTTCCATCATCCCTCCCTTTTATTCCCTTGTCATTTTCATTTCTTTTATATATATATATATATATATATATATATTTATATATATGTATGTGTGTGTGCGTGTGTGTATCTATGTGTGTGTGTGTATATATATATATGTTTGTGTGTCTATGTTTGTCCCCCCCCCGTCATCGTCGACTAAAGGTGGTGCTCCAGCATGGCCGCAGCCAAATAATTGAAACAAATAAAGGAATATATATATATATATATATATATATATATATATATATATATATATATATATATATATATATACATACATACATGTATATATATATATATACATATATGTATATATATATATATACATACATGTATATATATATATTTTCTTATATTCTTCACACACGCGAACACTAGGGCATACGTGTGTGATTATTTAAGCTTATTGCTGTAAAATACTAGGTCCTTAACAGCAACAAATTTCAACGGTAAACAAAGTCGTATCTTAGAAGCAAGAAAAGCATGTATTGTGTTATTAATTAAAATCAACGGGATGACTCCGACTCCTGTGAAGTATCTAATAAAAGGTCTGAGTTTTTGACGAAGTGTCGACACTTACACAAATTTGTACTTAAGATCTATAAATTTACTCCACGACTGGATTTGATCCAAGCTTCTCTTTAAATATGTAAGCTTCTCTTTCATTACATATTATTCCTGCTCCCTGATTCTATTTAAAGTTTTGAGTGCTGAAAAATTGTACCATTACGAGATTAAAGTACCAGGTACTTCTTATGCTGGCTTTGA
>NC_142952.1:31317108-31319608 GCF_046866305.1 Octopus bimaculoides | reverse complement strand
AGCAGGTATATTACGAGGATTACTGCGCCTTTGTCCAGAACACTGAAGCCAGAATCTTTCCAGATGACTTCTGGGTAAGAGACTTGGACCGCGAGGAACCGCTGTGGTGCCACTCCATTGATTGCTGCGTGGTCTGTGGATCATTATGATGAAGCCAAGTTTCATCCGTGGTGACTAAACGAGCCATAAACGAGCCTCTTCCGCTGCAAACCGTTCAAATCGCATTTGGTGTCATCACTCTGATGCGCTTCTGATCTGCTTTCAGGCATTTGGGCAACCATTTTACGAAAAACTTTCTCATGTGCAAAATGTTGTTGATGACGTGACCAACTCCATCGCGGTAAATCGCGAGTCTTAGCTATGACTTTACCTGAAATCTTAGAACAATGGTTCCCAAACATTTTCGGGCTGCCGCCCCCCTGACACCCAGGCCACATTCCTAGTGCTCCCATCCCAACTAACCATCACAAACACAGACCTCTGTCTGAAGCAAATTCAAAACAACTGTTATTTCACAAATAAGAACTTAATTTAATGAACCCATAATTTTGTTGTTTTTACATCAATCGCTACCCCATTATCGCCCCACTTTTCTTCAACGCCCACTTGGAACTCTCCACCGCCTCCCGGTGATGGGGAGGAGAATACCGCCCACTTTAGGAACCACTGACCTAGAAGGCAGCCAGAAGTGATAAAGTCACCAACTTCCGGTTGAAAAATGTAGCTTAAATATATCTCACAAAATGTAGGACAAAATATTTAATGTCTGTTTGAGAAAAGGCAGGTTCAACACCAGGAATGACGAAATGTCTTTATTCTTCAAATCTACAGGAACGGTGAAATCCAAAAGACTATTGACCAATAAATATAAATGTGTACCTATGTCTATAGCGAGCAGAAAGCCAAGAGCAACGATATAGGAAACACAAGCATCATCGCCATCACTAAAAAGCGACATACATTATTGTCGTCTGCTTAATTTTTCACTAGCGTCACACTACTGACCGTGTAAAATATGGGAGGTGGGTTTCTTTTCTGTTGCAGCCTGTAGAATATCAGTGATTGGAATCTAAAACAATCCCCAACTTATACGTATTTTGGGATGAATATATAAAAATAATAAAAAAATTGATCGAAGGAAATAAACTAAACTGGCAGGAGTTATTTACAAATAGAAAACATAAAAAAAGGAAAATCGTAAGTGGTGGTGAATGCGCATGCGTTACGTAGAATGCTGTAAAGCCAATGGAAAACAGAATAATATTAATAAAGTTAGGAAAATGATAAAGATTATACAGCTAGACACGAAGTGTGAGAGAATATCTTTGTGAATAATATATGTTGTACGAATGTATAAATATATTTAATATTTATATTCAATAGACACAGATATACAAATATAAATGCACATACACACAAACGTGTGGACATTCACAATATATTTATAGATTAACACACACACACATGCATTGTCCATATGCGTACTGTGATACTGTTGTGTTTGGTATGTCAGAATGTTTGTGTTGTCGTTTTATTCTTGTATGGACATGCGTATGTAGCTTCTTGTGAAAAAGAAAACAAAAATCAACAAAAAAAAAACCCTCAAAAAAACTTGTAGCTGTTTGAAATATGTGTGTGGGTGTCTACATACATACAAATACACACGCAATCACATACACTATATATATATATATATATATATATATATATATATATATATATATATTCATGATACCCACAACTCCGTTCTTCACTTACCCCTCTCTCTCTCTCACTACCAAATCTATCTATCTATCTATCTATCTATCTATCTATCTATCTATCTATCTATCTATCTATCCGTTTGTTTGTCTATCTGTCTGTCTGCCTCTCACTCACTCTCTCTCTCTCTCTCTCTCTCCCTCTCTCTCTCTCTCTCTCTCTCTCTCTCTCTCTCTCTCTCTCTCTCTCTCTCTCTCTCTCTATCTATGTAATCCTTGAAATGTTTTATTTTTTGTTATTCAATTAGTCTGTGTATTATATTAAGTTATCTCTAAATCTAGAGCACTCTGGTGGATTCCTACTTTAAAATATGCATTTATAGTGTATTTTGAGAAATAATTACATTAACAACTCCAAATATATTATATATACACTGTGTATACATATTCACGCATTCATTCATACATATATATATATATATATATATATATATATATATATATATATAAACACATACTCATACATACATACATATATATGTATAAATATACTTATATATATATATGTATATATATATACATACATATGTATATATGTATGCATATATATATATATATGTATGCATATATATATATATATATATATATATATATATATATATATATATGCTATTTCCTCTCACTTGATTCACCTATTAGACTGCAGCTATGCCGGGGCAGCACCCCAGTGTATACTGTTTTTAAAGCTTAATGCATATTCAATCGATCACTTTTGCCGAACCGCTACATTACGGGAGCAT
>NC_142952.1:31309608-31312108 GCF_046866305.1 Octopus bimaculoides | reverse complement strand
GAAAAAGAGGAGAAAAAGAAGAAAGTGAAGGAGGAAAGAGAGAAAGAGAAAGAAAAAGAAGAGGAAGAAGGTTAAGAAGTGAAGGAAGTGTAGAAGTATTTCTAGAAGCTAAAAACAATAGCAACAAATACATACATGCATGTATATATGCATGTATGTATATATGCATGTATGCATGTACGTATGTATGTATGTATGTATGTATGTATACACACACATACACATATCAATGATTAAAACAAAAAAAAAAAAAAGAAAGAAAAAAGGAAAGAAATCACAGCCGAATCTTTTTCTCAATAGAAATCAATAAATTTCTGGAGGCTGGATATGTGAGTTTTCATCACAATCGTTATATTATTTCTTCGTACAGCAGCAGGTAGACGTATGTACCTTCTGCTTATTTATGGCGGCTGCTGCCTATCATCTTGGTCGCTTACGGCATCATTCAATCTCTTCCTCTCTTTCTCTCTTTCTCTCTTTCTTTCTTCACTCTGTTTCGTTCATTCTTTATTACCTTTTCTCTTTCGTTTTATAATTTCACTCACTTTCTTTCTTCATTTTTTTTTTGTAAATATATATTTTTTTGCTTTTTTTCTTCTCCATATTCCTTCCTCTTCTCGCTTGCATTTTCTTTCTTCCCGGACTGTGATTGTTTTCTCTCTCTCTCTCTCTCTCTCTCTCTCTCTCTCTCTCTCTCTTTCTCCCTCTCTCTCTTTCGTTCTTTTTCCAGGTCATTCGCTTCTCCACACTCATTCATATTCATTCTGCATCTATCTATCTATCTATTTGTCTATATGTCTATCTATCTATCTATTTCTATCTATCTATCTATCTATCTATCTATCTATCTATCTATCTATCTATCTATCTATATCTATCAGTCTCTTTTTACCATTTCAATCTAACACACACACACGCACACACACACACACACACACACACACACACAATAACTAACAGCTAATGAGCTTTTCGCTCTTACACACACGCGCACACACAAACACAGAGAAATACATATTCAAACACACACACACACAAACACAAATATGTTGTATGTATGAGTGTGCATATATATATATATATATATATATATATATATATATATATATATATATATATATATATATATATATATATATATATATATATATACACACACACTTATATATGTATGTGTGCATATATATATATAATTAAATATATGTGATATACATAAATATATACACATACATACACACACATATATATGTACTTATTCATTAATACATATAAGTATACACAGATACACACGTATACATACATATACATAAATACATACATACCAACTGACACATAAACATACTAACACAGTGTTCCTTTTGCACACACACACACACACACACACGCTCAGGCCTTCTCTTACTTTTCTTCATTCATGTCTCTGTCTCTCTCTATCTCTGCCTCTCCCTTTCTCTCTCATTTTCACGTTTGCACCTCCGCCCTTCACTCATCCCCCCCTTCCGCCTCACACTCTTCCCTTTTGATCTTAAACACCTTTCATCTTTATTCCTTCTCTCATTCTCTCTCTCTCTCTCTCTCTTTCTTTATACCTCCCCCTTTGCTATTCATTTTACTTTCTAACCCCCTCTCGTATATTTCCACACTTTTCCTCTCACTACTGTCAATGCCCCCTCTCTCTCTCTCTCTCACTCTCACTCTCTCGCTCTCTTTCTCTCTCTCTCTCTCTCTCACACACACACACACACATTCACTCGCTATAAATTTTCTCTTCTTCACTTCATCACAAGTATTTCTTATCTCTTCTCTCTCTCTCTCTCTCTCTCTCTCTCTCTCTCTCTCTCTGTCTCCGTCTCTCCAGCACACACACTCTCTCTCTTTCTCCTCCTTTTCTCTCTTTCTCCTCCTTTTCTCTCTTTCTCCTCCTTTTCTCTCTTTCTCCTCCTTTTCTCTCTTTCTCCTCCTTTTCTCTCTTTCTCTTCCTTTTCTCTCTTTCTCCTCCTTTTCTCTCTTTCTCCCCCTTTTCTCTCTTTCTCCTCCTTTTCTCTCTTTCTCCTCCTTTTCTCTCTTTCTCCTCCTTTTCTCTCTTTCTCCTCCTTTTCTCTCTTTCTCCTCCTTTTCTCTCTTTCTCTAGCAATTTTCTTCCTCACAAATCTCTCTCTCTCACCGTCTCTCTTGCACACACATTCACACATACACACACACTCACAGACATTCACACACGCACACACATGCTCTAGCTTTCTCTTCTTCATCACAATTCTCTCTCTTTCTCAATCTCTCTCTTTCTCAATCTCTCTCTCTCTCTCTCTCTTTCTCAATCTCTCTCTCTTTCTCTCTTTCTCAATCTCTCTCTGTCTCTCTCTCTGTCTCTCTCTCTCCCAATATATATCTCTCACTCTCTTTCCCTCTCTCTCTCTCTGTTCCTCACTTCCACCGTATCATTCTTCACCCTCCTCTCCAACCTCCTACTCTCTCTGATTTCCCTACCTCTCACTTCTAC
>NC_142952.1:31294608-31299608 GCF_046866305.1 Octopus bimaculoides | reverse complement strand
AGACAAAGGATGAAGGTATTTTTCGCCAATGTTTTCTTTTTCTTATGCATTCTTATAACGAACATATTATTTGTGTGTTGCCTGTATTTGAGGGAGAGGAAGTGAAGGGGGAACGTATAAATGAAAGAGAGGTGAGTATGTGTGTTTTTATATGTGTACATGTGTGTGTGAGAGAAAAAGAGAGAAGAGAGAGGGGGAATGAGAGAGCAAGTCAACAAGGGAGAGAATAGGAAGCGGCGGGGGTGTTGAAGGAAAAAAAGGAAAAAAATATTGTGAAAGAGAGGCACAGGTATACTAATGCATATTTGTGTGTATGTGTGTGTGTGTTCTTGATCGTATGTGAGTGTTTGTGTGTCTGTGTGTATATATATATATATATATATATATATATATATATATATGTATATTTGTATATGTATATATATATATGTGTGTGTGTGTATATATATATATATATATATATATATATATATATATATATATTCTATATACAATCATACAAACTCGAATATCTATCTCACCCTTATATATGTATATATATAAATATATATATACACACACACATATATATATATATATATATATATATATATATATATATATATATATATATATATATATATATATATATATGTATGTATAAGGGTGAGAGAGAGAAAGAGAAAGAAAGAATGAAAGAGAGAATGAGAGAGAAAGAAAGAGTGATAGAGGCACCACAGACAGAGAAGAAAGAGGAAGAGAGGCAAAGAGAGAGAGAGGGGGGGGGGAGTGAGAGAAAGAAAGAGAGAGAAGCGCAGGCAGTCCGACAGTCATACAGACAGACATATCTTGAAGAATTTTGAACGGACGAATCACGTGACATTGTTGAAAGAATAGACTGTAATGAAGAGAGTGGTTGCGTTTGGATTGGTTTTTGGTAAAAATCTTGGAGAAAAGGAAAAGAAAGGTTTTGTGTATTTCGGCCTGGAATATTGTATAACAATGCCAGCCGAAGACAAAAGTGCCATTGAGAAAAAGATACAAAGAACAGTAACCGACTTGGAAGATGGTAGAACTTTTTTTGTCTTTCTGGTTTGGTTGAAGAAGCGGTGGTGGTGGTGGTGGTGGTGGTGGTGTAAAAAGAAGGCAAAGGAAGCCATGATCCGTGTAGTGGTGATGGTGGTGGTGGTGGTGGTGGTGGTTGTGACGAGGGGGTGGTGGTGGTGGTGATGGAGGATGGCGGTGAAGGGTTTTTGTTTTAGTTAGCTGTAACCACCACATCGATGAATGCAACGCCAACAAAAGCGACAATGCAATTCCTACTACTACTACTACTACTACTACTACTACTACTACTAATAATAATAATAATAATAATTTTTACTAAAGGCACAAGGCCTGAAATTTTGTGGGGAGGGGACTCGTCGATTGCACCGACCCCACTGTTTCAACTGGTACTTCATTTATCGATTCCGAAAGGATGAACGTCAAAGTCGACCTCGGCGGAATTTGAACTCCGAACCGAAGGACGGACGAGATGTCGCGAAGCATTTTGCCCGGCGTGCTAACGATTCTGCCAGCTCGCCTCTCTAACAACAACAACAACAACAGCAGCAGTAGCAACAACAATAACAATAATCCTTTCTACTTCCAGAGTTTTGTTTCGACGAGGAGGTTTTCCCCTCTTTCTCAAAGGTTGTCATTACTTTCGAGACAGTACTTCTTGATACACCAAACATTTCGGCTGTTTTCGTTACGCTAGCGCCTGTCATACGAGCACCAACAATTTGACCTCTTTGAAAGTCTGATAGATCTGTCATTTTAATGAATTTTAATTACCTTTTCCTGATGATATCTGAAAAGAAACAGCAATTTTAGCAAAACATATTAAGCAACACTAATAATAAATAAAAAAAAAACATAAAAATAAACAAGCTTTTGACGGTTTTATAGATATTTCAAAATCATGATGCTATGATGCTAGGTGTTTCCATTATTTTGTCCAACCCCTGTACATAATACATACATACATACACACTAATATACATACACACACACACACACACACACATATATATATATATATATATAATATATATATATATATATATATATATATATATATATATATATACAGAGAGAGAGAGAGAGAGAGAGAGAGAGAGAGATATAGATACACAGACAAATAGATAAATAGACAGACAGATAGATAGATAAGAAGAAAGATAGATAGATAGATAAAGAGAAAGATATGTAGACAGATTGATAAACAAATGAATGTATAGATTGATAGACAGAGAGCTAGATAAATAGATAGATAGAAAGATAGACAGACAGACAGACAGACAGATAGATAGATAGATAGATAGATAGATAGATAGATAGAACACTTATATATTCATGTTGAGTTCTTCTGTACTTGAAGTTCAGAAAAGCATCCTCCATAATTTGTTTCACTCTTGGTCGCCCTCTATTGATTTTTATTGGATGATAGCAAAGATCACGTGCTGTGAGGTTATTACTAAGAAGCTATGATCGTATTTGAACCCTACATCAGACATTAAATGTCATTGTGTTTCGTTCAGCGTGGTGGCAACGCGCTAAAACCTTCATTAAATGCTACATCGCTAACCCCCTAACGCTCAAAACTAACACCGCCGCCGCCTCCGCTATCATTAGCATCATCACCTCCAACCACCACATTTTTTCTCTTTCAGCAGACAATGCAATCTATATATATATATATATATATATATATATATATATATATATATATGTATATATATATATATATATATATATATATATATATATATATATATATATATATATATATATATATATATATATATTTATATATATGTATATATATGTATATATATATATATATATATATATATATATATATATATATACATATATATATACACACGCACACACACACACACACACACACATATATATATATATATATACATTCATACATACATACATATACACACATATATATACATATATATATATAGACATAATATACATACATATACATACACACACATATATATATAGACATAATATACATACATATACATACACACATATTTGTATATGTACATATATGTATACATACAAACACACATAAAGTATATATAACCATATATAAATATTATATATATATATATATATATATATATATATATATATACAAACATATATACTTATATTATTATATTAGTTTGCATGTATGTATGTATGTATGTATATATATATATATATATACATACATACATACATACATACATACATATATATATTATTGCATTGTACTTACAATGTAAACTATATACGTATCCCGCTGTTCACTTCCGAGAATCTTTCTAACCACTCAATCAAAACAAGGTCAGACATACAAACAGACAGACACAACTTCGCCAACTGACTTATTACCACTGATTGTGCTCTGTTCTCGAACATTCTGTAATAGAGCAAACACCTTTCAATGGCCGCCATTACACATCGTGATTGTTAACCCAATTTCCAGTTGATATCAATAGCCTGAAACACTTTCATTATTCTTTATTCATTATTCCTTGATTAATTTTGCTAACCCACCACGCTCCCACTCGTGACAGTTGGTGGTCCAGTGAGGCCATCAGAATAGGTCAAGCAAAGAAAGAAAGTGTATTTGACCTTATATTTTAAATGCCCTATATATATATATATATATATATATATATATATATATATATATATATATATATATATATAGTGAAGAGCTTCGTTGAAAAGATTTCTCCCCCACGTGGTGAATTGTAGTGAAAAATATAAAAAAGAACGAACAAGCATAGAATCTATGTATTTTTTATGAGATAAAATATTCACAAAGTCAGTTTCGCTTTTCATAGTAATATCTTCACTAACTTTTTTTTTAGTCATGATTAGCAAAAACGAAACCGGTTGACTATGTAAATATTTCAGTTCTTAAAAAAAGTATATCCATTCTGTGCATTTTCCTTCTGATATATATATGTATATATATATGTGTGTGTACGTGTGCCTGCGTGTGTGTGTAATGTATATGGATTAAGAAAGATATTTAAAATGCTTTTAACTATTTAAAAAACAATGTCAGAACCTTTGGGAAAGAAGTTTTCGTATAGTGTGTATTTTATGTGTAAGCGCTTTCGTTCAACTTCTCCAACACGTTACGTTTTCTCTGTTAATCCGTGCATATCCGTATATATATATACACACACACACACATTAACAGTAGAATGGAATGCATACGTGTTATTCCCTTTGAAATCGTATAAAGTTTAAATGCACAATATACTGCGTATATGGTGCCATTGCTAGCCGCCCAATGACTTATCGAAAAATAAATACTTCGGTTAATTTGACTGAATACACCTTTCAAAGTACTGCTCCAGCATGGCCGTGGGCCTCTGATTGAAACAAGAAATAGGTAAAAAAAAATATCAACTTGTATTGGTAATACAAATTTGTTACTTTCGTAGCATAACGACTTAATTTTATTTTTTACTTTTTACCATGTGTGTCTCTGTTCCTCAGGACAGGTTATAAAAAACAGAAAACGTTTCCGTAATTCAATTAGTTTGAAGCGTCGATATTTCTGACTCCATTCTTTGTGGCTTGAAGTGCGATTTTGTTGACGAAGATTATTAAGTGTACTTACCAATTTTATGTTCCTTGAACGAGACTTTTGTATATTTCTTTGATTATTTCTCAATGCGGAGAAAAATTGATGTTTTCATTTTAAAAACCATTTCTTCTTCAACTAGAGGCACATTAAACAACGTTCTTTGAAATACTGGTGCCTACAATTATGTTTCAAACGTTCGTGTACACTGATGTAGAAACACTTTTGCTGCAGAGGGAGAAATAGTCCCTGGGGTAAAATTGTTATGGTAGTTTTTAGAGGACTATGAACAACGGATTCGGTGTCCGTAGCAGATGACTCAAAGACGTACCTCATTCTGGCCGTCTAGTTGAGTTCGATG
>NC_142952.1:31279608-31282108 GCF_046866305.1 Octopus bimaculoides | reverse complement strand
AATATTATATAGTATATATATATAGTATATATATATATATATATATATATATATATATATATGTTATATCATATAATATACATTATAATATTTTTAAATACCATTGTTGTATCATTTTATATATATTTGCTATATCATGAGTTCATAATTTGGTTTAGTTTTGTTTTTTTATTAGTATTTCCTGTTGTATTATGGAGATTCCTTTCTTATTTCGTATGTGTGTGTGTATGTGGTCATGCTTGCGTACATGTATGTAATTATTACGTATAAATGCACGTGTATATTATATATATATATATATATATATATATATATATATATATATATATAAATATATATACATATATATATATATATATATATATATATATATATATATATATATATATATTTATTTATCAAAATATAGAAATATATATTTCTATATACATGCAGGCTTAACAGATGAGCATATATTTATACTGTGTGCGTGCATCATGTATACATACATACATATATATATATATATATATATATATATATATATATATATATATATATATATATATATATATATATATATATATATATATATATATATATATATATATATTTATATATGTATGTATGTATATATATATATATATATATATATATATATATATATATATATATATATATGTATATGCATTTATATGTGCATATATATGTTTGTGTTTGCGTGTGTGTATGTGTGTATGAGTGTGTGTGTCTGCATATACATACAGGCGCAAACATAGGCCCATTATACATACACATATTCTGATGTACCCCCCCTCTTATACATACACAAACACACACACATTGTTATATGATCTGGTGTTGTTTTATTCATATATTGCATTTGATTCTTCTTCTTATTATTATTGTTATTATTTTTCCTTGTGAGTCAGTTGAATTAGTGGAGCGTCGGATTAAGTAAATCTTTTCGCCATATTGAATAATTTGTTACCTTTCTTTGAGGTAGGGATTATGTAGGTCACAGAGGTCATGTTGACTTTTCGTCATAATCCTTAAAGGAAAAGGTCGATTAATTAAGGCACCTGTCTTCCACTGAGGGGTGGGACTAGGGGTGGTAATTTACTCGACCATATGTTCTCTATACCGCCCCTCCCTGGAAAAAATTATGATTTTGGGCTCATGTGCCAATATTAAAAGAATCATCACCATCATCGTCATCATTGTCGTCATCTTTATCATCATCATCTTCGTCGTAATCACTACCACCATCATCATCATCATCATCATCGTCATCAAAATCATTGCCATCATTATCACCTTCAACCATTATCATCATCGTCATCATCACCGTCATCATCATCGTCATCATCACCGTCATCATCATCATCATCATCATCATCAACCGTCACCACCATCGTCACCGCCATAATGGACTTGGTCGTTTACGTCGTCGGGGCGTGATTCTCCTCCTCCTCCTTTCCTCCTTCTCTCCCTCCTCCTCTTTCTCCACCTCTTGTTTATCTTCTCCGCTTCATCTTCTTCCTCTTTCTTTCCTCTCCCCTTCTTCTTCTGCCTCCTCTCCCCTTCCTCTTCTTTCTTCTCCCTCTCGTCTTCTCCGTCCTCCTCCTCATACTCGTTATCGTTTTCGTTGCCCTCCTCCTCTTTCTCGTCCTCTTCATCATCACAATCGTCGTCGTCTTCATCCTTTTCATTAAAGGTGGGTGACTGGAAAAAGTGGATTAATCTCAATGGACCTACACTACGCATGCGCCTATAGAATGGAGATCAACATGTGTGGGGCGGGGAGGTCTCGTGTCTTTGGTGGTGAAGGTAGTCCTGGATTTGTGGGGTTCCTTGATTGGTCCTTGTTGGACCTTTCTCTACATCAAGAGGACAACACCGTTCATGTTTGTACCATTTTATCTTTTAACTTCCACCCATTTCAGTTCTTGGACTTCCATCTTTCATTTTTCTCTTCTTTTCGTTGCCTTAACCCTAACCCTAACCCTAACCCTAACCCTAACCCTTAACCCTACCCCTAACCCTAACCACACCGTTGCATATTTAGCACCCCTGGAAATAAACTTAATAGTTGGCAGATGCTCTGCCAACTCTTTTTCTGTATCTGTCTTAGGAAAGACAGCGATGATGTCGAGTGACTTAGAATAAGTCCTCAACACCACCGTTCTTTCCTCTAAGATTTTCTAGCCATTGCTTGTGTGGGATGATTCCCAACTCTAACGCAGTGTTCAATTTCTTCGCCATGCTTTGAAGAAACAGTTAAAAGAAACAACAAAAGTCCAATCAAAGTCAAAACCAGTTCGAAGGAAGACAAAGAAAAGCAGAAAGACAAAGAAGAGAAAAAAGAAAGAAGGAAGACAGTTCAAAACACGGCAACACACAATTCCGGCCAACCGGTACTCCTGGCCAAAAGGTACACCAAAGGTACTCTAAAAGTGAACAGGGACACAGTATATTCTTTCAACTATAGACGCAAAGTATGAACTTTGGGAGAATGGTT
>NC_142952.1:31269608-31274608 GCF_046866305.1 Octopus bimaculoides | reverse complement strand
ACAGAGAGAGCAGGTGAAAGAGAGAGGGAGGGAGAGGAAGAGTGACAGAGACAAAAAGAGAGTGTGAGAGAGAGAAGGGTGGAGAAGGAGAGAGAAGCATAAATTCAGAGAAACGAAAGGTTAAACATAGGAGGGATTAAAAGTGAGACGGAGAAAGAGAGAGGAAGAGGGAAAGAGAGAGACAGGGGAAACAGAGAGAGATTCCAAGTTGGTAATGTCTCTTAAACAAAACTTGTTTAATATCAGAAAAGGAAGCGGACATTTCTCCCTATCTACCTATCTGTCCGCCTGTCTGTCTATCTGTCTCTCTGTCAATCAGTCTATCTATCTATCTATCTATCTATCTATCTATCTATCTATCTATCTATCTATCTATCTATCTGTTTGTCTGCCTATCTATCTGTCTGTCTGTCTATTTCTCACGTCGTAACAGATTTTGTATTACTTTTTTTCGGGATCGATAAGTCAATTCTTCTCTCCTTTTCCACACACACACACACACACACACACACACACACACACACACACACACACTCTCTCTCTCTCTCTCTCTCTCTCTCTCTCTCTCTCTCTCTCTCTTCTCTCTCTGGTCTGACTTGGTTCGTGATGGATTCTCTAATATTAGAGAATTGTTCCTACAATTTCACCAAATTAAAGTCACCTATGTGCGTGTGTGTGTTGTGTGTGTATATATGTATGTGTGTGTATGTATGTATGTGCATGTGTATGTACGTATGTGCATGTATGTATGTATGTCATTCAGTTTTATCTCAAGATTTCTTGCCAATAGATAAGGAACCGGTTTCTAACCAAGATCCATGGCTTCTTTGGAATTTCAGCAACACGACATTTTTGTATGTATCTATGGGAATATGTGTGTATGTATACGTGTATGCATGTGATTTATGTATGTGTGTACTATGTATGTATGTGTGTGTATGTATACGTGTATGCACGTGCATGTATGTATGTATGTATGTATGTACGTACGTATGTATTTATATGTGTGTATGTATGTATATGTGTATGGATGTGTATATATGTATGTACGTATATATATATGTATGTACATACGTACGTATGTATGCATGTATGTATGTATGTATGTATGTGAGGAAAAGAAAGATGGACGATGGTCACGTGTAAGCAACGGGGAAGAGGAAAAAGAAAGGGAGGAGACAGAGACAGATAAAAAAACGGTGAAGGGGAGAAAAACGGAATTAGAGAAGGATGAGGAGAAAACAGCATAGAGTAGAGTCGCATCAAAACGGTTAACATGAATAGGTATATATACGACAGGCTTCTTTCAGTTTCCGTCTACCAAACCCACTCACAAGGCTTTGGTCGATCCAAGGTTATAGTAGGAAGCACTTGCCCAAGCTGTCACACAGTGGGACTGAACCTGGAACTGTGTGGTCGGGAAGCAAACTCCTTATCACATAGCCATCCCTATCTATGTGTATGTGTGTTTGTATACGTATGTATGTTTGTGTATGTGCATGTATGTTCGTGTGTGTGTTTATATATCTTCACGGTCTAAAATCAGTGTTGTGTATATTTGTACCCATTTCTGACTGATAACATAGCGGTTCGTCATGTGCAGAAAGATAAATGCCTATCGGTTTGAAATAAGAACTGTGATTGATTTCATGAATGTAAATTCTTGAAGCCGGTACTGGTATCCCACCATGACCGAAGTTGGAAGGCGGAAGTCAGTAAAAGAACATGAGAATAAAAGAAAGAATTTCACGCAGGTTTGGGTGTGTCGTTCAGAACTTCGTTTCCACTGAGGGGCACCCGGAGTAAGTGTCGTGTACTATAGCCCCGGGCTTTCCAAAGTCTTGTCAGTGGATTTTGGTAGAATGGGACTGAGAGAAGCCTGTTGTAAATGTGTGTGTGTGCGTGTGTATCTTTGTGTTTGTGTTCGGCCACCAGCATCGCTCGACAACCGGTGTTAATTTGTTTACGTCTGTGTAACCTAATAGTTTGGCATGAAAGAACGATAGAATAAGTACCAGGATTGAAAAATGAATAATGCGGCCGATATACACGAGTAGACCCTTCAACATCTCATGTTGGTCTCACTTCAATGATACAACAGATATATATATGTATATATATATATATATATATATATATATATATATATATATATATATATATATATATATATATATATATATATGTATATATATATATATATATATATATATATATATATATATATATATATAGGCAGCCATGCTGGAGCACCTCCTTTAGTCGAGCAAATCGACCCCAGGACTTATTCTTTGTAAGCCTAATATTTATTCTATTGGTCTCTTTGCCGAACTGCTAAGTTACGGGTACATAAACACGCCAACCTCGGTTGTCAAGCGATGGTGGGGGACAAACACAGATACACAGGCATATCTATCTCTCTATCTGTCTGTCTGTCTTTCTGTATGTCTTTCTGTCTGTCTGCCTGTCAGTTTGTCTGTCTGTCTGTTTGTTTGTCTGTCTATCTATCTATGTCTGGCTGTCTGTCTTTCTATATATCTATCTACCTTATGTATGTATGTATGTATGTATCTGTCTGTCTCTCTCTATCTCTCTCTCTATCTGTCGTATAGATAGATAAATACATACATACTTACATACATATACACACGTACATCTGCTTCGATATATGTCCAAACGTTAATGATGGCTAAGAAGGATGGTTGGTTAAAGAAGATTAGAAGTTTCGCTGTTTAGTCAACTAGATTTGATAGATAATAATGAAATAATGAATGACACAAGAAAGCCAAGAACCAAAAACCAAAACCAAAAATAAAAATTATACATATAAAAATACAATAAAAATAACAGGGAGCAGAATCATTCTAAGATATGTAGATATGGAGGGTATATATATAAAAAAAAGAAAACCTTCACAACAAGAACGACAATAGTAGCCACAGTAACAACAATAAACGTCATTAGGAAAATATAAATTGGAAGAAGAATAGCATAGGAGGAAGAAGAATTTAAAAAAAGCGGGAAAATATCGTAAAAAGGCAGCCATGTTATTTAGGTTAGAAATTAAGAGAAGCGTTTTTCGTTGCCAGTGATGGCAGTTGGTTAAGAAAAACAACATGTCTACCTGCAATCAAATTTCTAAACGATAGTCGCCATGATGGTTTGTTGGGTTTTTTTCTTCTCAGTATTTTTATTGATTTATTTTTATATTCTTGTATGTTTTATTGATCGTTTTCTTCTTGTTTTTCTTCTTGTGCCGTATATCTTATTGAGTTGGGGGAGCAGAAAGAGTGGATGGCGTTCCGGTAAACCCCTGAAAGCTCTACGAAACCCGTACACAAATCTATCGGTGTGTACGTGTGTGTAATATATGTAAATACAAATATAGGTATATAAACATACTTGTGTGCATATATATGCTTGCATATTTATATATATATAACTACATAATACATATGCACACACCTATATCTATGTATAATTATATATATATATATATATATATATATATATATATATATGTATATATATATATGTATATATATATATATATATGTATATATATATATATATATATATATATATATATATATATATATATACATACATATATATAATGTATATATACATATACATCTCTCTCTCTCTCTCTCTCTATATATATATATATATATATATATATATATATATATATATATATATACACACACATATATATATATACATACATACATATATATACATACATATATATATATATATATATATATATATGTATATATATATATATATATATACCTATAGAGAACTATACATATTTGTGTGTATGTGTGTATGCATGAATATCAATCCATCCATTTCTGTGTCTGTGTATAATACATACGTACACAAACACATACACACATATATACACATATATATGTGTGCACGCACATATACCAAGAAAGGACATGAAGAGAGAATGAGCGTAAAGAAAGAAGGACAAAAGGATGTCATGGCGGTGGTGGTCGTGGATGGATTAAAAAAAAATTCAGATAATGGTAATGAAGAAGTTACTGGGTAACGAGTATTGATATGGAGTTGCTGATTTGAGGAATTCAAGTGAAAAGAAAGAATAAAAACGAGGAAGAGAAAAGGTAGCTGTGATGGTGGTTGAAGTGTAGGTGGTAGCACTGATGGTTGTGATGTTAGCGATGGGGGCAGAGATGGTGTTGATGGTGGTTGTGAGGTTAGCGATGGGGGTAGAGATGATGTTGGTGGCGGTGATGGTGGTTGTGGTTGTGGTGGCAGTGATGGTGGTTGTGGTGGTGGTGATAGTGGTTGTGGTAGTAGCAGTGATGGTGGTTGAGATGTTGATGGTAGTTTCCGTTGCGACAGTGACGGTCGTAGTGGTTTGGGGTTGGCAGCGATACCGACAACAATAACAGTAACACAGACATGGAAATATGTTGGTTCTACAGGCGGCCCATTCAAGCCATCATCTTAGCAATTATAGGTCCTCCTTTAGGATATCAGAGAGGCGCAACATCACGTCCCTAGCTAACTACATATGACGTTTAAAAGAGGAGAGTATGCCATACATGCTTAAATAGAGACCCCTAGAACATCCGGAGCCGTATCTGAACAGGAGCAAACAATGTAAGCTTTGCCTGGCCGAAAGAGTAAATATCCTGAAAAATTCACTTGAACCGAGGATCCTTTTAAACAACAGAGATGTTTTGTAAGTGCCCTCATCAGAGGAAATTTGTATTAGAAACATAGAATTCCCCATTTGACGACTAGGAAAATGATACTACCTTCAGATGTCTTCGACGGGGGTCTTGCATATAACATAAACCTATCTAAGGAGGGATAACTCCCCTCGCTCAAGGTTTTGCCAGCAGAATTTCATACCGGAAATTTTTTGTTTACAATATTAACTGAGTATGACATTTTCCTCCCGCCAATTTTAGAGAGGTTACGAGTCTCACAAGTCACCTATACAGCTATACAGGTGCGAA
>NC_142952.1:31257108-31264608 GCF_046866305.1 Octopus bimaculoides | reverse complement strand
AATGGCGTTCTTCTGCAACACTACAACGCCCGTCCTCACATCGCCAATATAACCACAGTCGTGATTCAAGAACTGGAATGGGAAGTGCTGCCTCATCCTTCATACTCTCCATAACTAACGCCGTCAGATTTTCATCTCGTTCGACCACTTTCAAACGCTTTGCGCGGTGTATGGTTCAATAATGACGTGGAATTGAGGGCTTGGTTGGACGAATTCTTTGAGTCAAAACCGGTGCATTTTGAATTCAGATGCAGCCATTTTAATTTTCTTAACCGTTGCTAACAACTGCGGTATTTTAAACCAAGAAGGCGTATTTCATGATATCTCGCCCTCACAACTAAGTCTGTGTTAATCAATAATAAGATTAGAATCACAGGAATAAATCTGTTGTAAAATGTTTCATATATGGAATTATCCAATTAAATGATTTTAAGCTTCAAAGTTATAAACATAACATTATCTATGTATGTATGCATATATATGGATGTATTTATGTCTATCTATCTATCTATCTATCTATCTATCTATCTATCTATCTATCTATATATATATATATATATATATATATATATGTGTGTGTGTGTGTGTGTGTGTGTGTGTGTGTGTGTATATATCGTAACCACATGGTTCCGGGCTCCGTTCCACTGCATGGCACCTTGGGCATGTGTCTTCTACTATAGCCTCGGGCCGACCAAAGCCTTGTGAGTAAATTTAGATATTCGTGTCTATAGAACATGATTCACGCTTTATTTTACTGAATCCTCATTTGTCGTTCACGACGAGAGAATCACGCGCGCCCCGCCCCCACACCCACACACATATTTACATACACATATGTATATATATATTCATATATACATATACATATGTCTATGCATCTATGTGTGCATATATATATATATATATATATATATATATATATATATATATAAGGGGAATAACCACTACGTAGACTACTAATATGCTAGGTCTACCTCTAGCATATTAGGAGTCCAACTAATGGTCATTTCTCTTATATGTATGCAATGTAATTTTTCTGAATCTTCAGATCTTTTTTAAATATGTTAGGCCGCTGATTTGAATTGATATTAATTTAATTAATATTAATTTTTAACTTTTATTATATATATATATATATATATATATATATATATATATATATATATATATATATATATATATATCATAATTATGATAGTTTTAGCACAAAGCCAGCAGTTCTTTCTGAGGAAAGGCTGACCAAGTCAATTACATCGCCTCTAGTACTTGACTGGTGCTGATTTTATCGAGACCGATTTGACGGGCAGTGAAGTCGACCTCGGCGGCATTTGATCTCAGAACAAGCTGGTAGAGTCGTTCGCATGCTACCTCATACCCAGTTATATTAAAAGCAATTTCTGTATTCTTTTAATAGAGTACATATTACGATTCTATAAGAAAATTCAGAAATCCGGGATTTTCTGATTTTTTGGGGGAGACAGTCTAAATGTTTACTTACGATACAACATAAAGTATGAAAAGTATGAAGTAAGTTGCAAGTAAAAAGTTCCAGATCGATGCATTTCAAAGCAGGATTTGTTTAATAATATTCATTAATCCACTTAAAATTCGTAAAATGTATCACACTGCATCGTATATACAGAATGCGGTTTATTGAAAGAAAATTAAACAAAGACATGTAAATAATATGATTTTATTTCACTGATTCAGGTACAAATTAATACATTTTAAATTAAGAAAGTAAAGAACATGATAATTTCACAGATTCGGGTCACGTGTGTGGCATGGACCGTTGCAGCGCGTTGCTGGATTCACCTTTTGTGGATGTATTCCCGGGTTCTCTCGGGCGATCTGTCGAGTAGAGACCCAGTCAGTCCCCAACTCCGCGAGATATCTCATCTGTTGTGACCATGATGCATATGGTCGACTGTTTGGCCATATTGGACAGGTTCAGGTACACATAAATACAATCCTAAATCTGGATCAGTTTGATATTTATCAGTCCAGTAAAATATATATCATACAGTATAATGTTAATAAGATGAACATTAAATAAAAAAAAAAGTGAAGAACATAATTTTATTACACAGATATAATAATATAAATAAATGCGCCCTTTTGAAGCCTAGCCAAGCTCATGGGCCCGGTTTCCCGGTTTCAATGGCGTATGTGTTCCCCAGCTGGACGGGACGCCAGTCCATCGCAGCGTTACTCATTTCTGCTAGCTGAGTGGACTGGAGCAACGTGAAATGATGTGTTTTGCTCAAGAACACAACGCGTCGCCCGGTCCAGGAATTGAAACCACAATCTTACGATCATGATGTTGACACCTTAACCACTAGGCCATGCGCCTCCACATTTAACAGGTATAAGTACAAATTAATACAGTTCCAAAGCAGGGTCTCTTTAATTATTTAGTGATCCAAGGCGGCGAGCTGGCAGAAACGTTATCACGCGGGGCGAAATGCTTAGCGGTATTTCGTCTGCTGTTACGTTCTGAGTTCAAATTCCGCTGAGGTCGACTTTGCCTTTCATCCTTTCGGGATCGATAAATTAAGTGCTAGTTACGCACTGGTGTCGATGTAATCGACTTAATCCGTTTGTCTGTCCTTGTTTGTCCCCTCTATGTTTAGCCCCTTGTGGGCAATAAAGAAATAAATATTTATTAATTCACTTAAAATTCTTAAAATACATCATACGGTACCATGTATGTAAAAAGAATGTTCATAGGAAGAAAATGGAATGAAGAAAAGAAAAGAATATTATTTTATTTAATAGGTACAGGTTACAAATTGATACACTTCTAAATCTGGGTCTTGATATTTATTAATCCGCTTAGAATATAGGATAGTCTACCATATATACAGTGTAATGTTCATAGACGGAAAATTAAATAGATAAAAACAAGGAACATGATTTTATTGAACAGATACAGGTGCAAATTAATATAATTCTAAATCAGAATATGTTTAATCTTTATCAAATCACTTCAGAAATTTAAGAACAAAGTTTAAGAACAAAGTTTAAGAACAAAACCAAATCCCCCAGGACTTATTCCGTTTACCAAATCCACTCACAAGGCTTTGGTCGGCCCAAGACTATAGTAGAAGACACTTGCCCAAGGTGCCAGGCAGTGGGTTTGTAAGTATGCTTCCTACCACACAGCCACTACGGGTTAAGTTCACTGATGATCTGAACGGATAGGTACGCTGATTAAGTGCTATAATTGTTCATCCGTTAGGTTCCAAGTTCACAGCTGAGGCTAAATCTAGGGATCCGTATTAGGAAATTCGCTTTACCCTATTAAATATGAATTGAGATACCTATCCTGGCTTGGTTTTTGTATATATATATCTATATATATATATATATATATATATATATAATAAAGTAAAGTTGTGGAATACCGTACGAGTGGAAATATATATGAAAGAAGGTTTGAAAATGCACTTATTTTTTAAAAATATTTATTTACTTGACCGGTTTCACTTTTTTAGAAAAAGATTATCAAAAGTCTTTGAGAATAATAAAAAATGTTAAAAAACAGTTCGAGTATTGAAATGCATATGTACATTCTTTGATGATAAAATATATTTAAAGTATAAAGCTTTGTATGAACTTTGTATTGTTACATACTGATTATCACACATTCTCTGATATTAAAATGAAAATGTTAAAAACAGTGTATGAAAATACACATATGGAAAAATACATATACATATTCTTATACATATTCTTTGACAATCGAATAAAGTTGAGGAGGAACTGACCTGGCCTTTTTCTCTTGTGTATATTGAGGGAATGTTTTACTGTCTTAAGAGACAGTATGACTGGCTAGCTGGGGTGGGAGGGAAGAAGAGTTATATATATATATATATATATGTGTGTGTGTGTGTATATATATATACATGTGCATATATAACGTGTATTTATATATACATATGTATATATAGATATAAATGCATATATATTTATGTAGATGTATATATTTCATTTTTTTTGTTGTAGTGCACCTGAGCACTGTACACAACAATTTCCTTCATAATAATATATCATACATACATACATATGTATATATATATATATATATATATATATATATATATATATATATATATATATATATATATATACACACCCACCCACACAGCCACAACTAAGTTTATATATATTTATATATAAACAATTATATATATATATATATATATATATATATATATATATATATATATATATATATATATATAGTACAGACCTAGAGGCTAAGGTACGTATGCAAACCTTACAACTAATGGGACGGGGCTAGTCAATATCATTAACTCCAGCGCTCGGCTGGTATTCATTTCATCGACCCTTGAAAGGGATGAAAGGCAAAGTCGACCATAGCGACATTTGAACTCATGACACAAAAGAACGGAAGAAATGCCGCTAAGCATTTCCTCCGGCGTGCTAAATAACACCGCCTTGCAAACACACATACTATAATAACAAACATCGACATATACGTCTATTTATACTGATAAGAACCTAACAATTATGCCACCAGATCATGCTGGGAATCTGGTGATGGTGGGGCTGGTGGCAGTGGGGGGGGGGGGGGTGCTGTAAAAGGAAAAAAAAAACACAACATCATCGATGACCAATAAAGCAATTCTCCATCAATCATTCCTAAACCAATACTCTTTCTCCACTCGTCATCGAACACACATGGGTGGTACCTGCCGCTGCTTTGTAAGATGGCAGCAGACACACCCAAAATGATTCCCCTTGGGCGTTGCAAGGAATATTAACAACAGCCTGCGTTCACTGACGTTTCCTCTCCCAGAACCCCCCACCACTCTCTCTCTCTCTCTCTCTCTCTCTCTCTCTCTCTCTCTGTCTCATTCGTTCACTCCTTCCTTTCTCTGTTTGCCTTATACCCAATCACACACACTCTCTCTCTCTCCTTCTATTTCTCTATTTCTCTCACTTTCTCACACACACAGACACGTGTACACAAGCACTCGCACATGCACATACACATATGCACACATACACGCACACGAACTGGATATATTGGTGTCCACCCCTTTTCAAGCAGTGCTAAGACTAACATGACCTAATGTGGACACGTGATGACTTGCAGCTTTCTATGTGTGCGTGCGTGTGTGTGTGTGTGTGTGTGTGTCTGTGCGTGTGTATTGTATGTATATATATATATATATATATATATATATATATATATATATATATATATATGTACATCTATTGGCTGAATCTTTAGCTCGCCGGCGAAATGCTTACCAGCATAGCATTTCCTCCGTCTATTAGATTACAGGCGCTGCCCTAGGATGGCCGCAACCTTAGAGTTGAAACGTGTAAGAATAAAAAGAATATATATGTATATGCCCGTCTATCTATCTATCTATCTATCTATCTATCTATCTATCTATCTATCTATCTATATGTCTGTCTGTCTGTGTATCTGTCTGTTTGTCTGTGTGTATGTATAATATATATATACATACTCATGTATGTGTGTGCCTTCATATTTGCGTTTGTTCACCATCATTGCTCGACAAGTGGTATAGGTTTGTTTACGTCCCCCATTACGTAGCTGTTGGGCAAAAGGAGACGGGTAAATCAAGCACTTGTCTTAAAACCATAAAGAAGTAATGGGGTCGATTACTTCGACTCAAGCAGCGTTCCCTCAACTCCTTTTTTTCCCCCCCTATGGGTCCCTTGGATTCCTATTTTACTCCAGTAACCCCTTATAGCCCTTCTGCCTTTTACATTTTATCTTTTACTGGTTTCAGTTATTAGACTGCGGCCATGCTGAGGCACCGCCTCGAGGGACATTTTTTAGTCCAATGAATCGACGCTGGTACTTGTTTTTCGTGTGGTACTTATTCTATTGGATGTCTTTTGCTGAACCGCTAAGTTAGAGGAACGTGACCACACCAACACCGGTTGTCAAGCGGTGGGGAGGGGACAAACACATACACACACCACACAAACACACACACATATACATATAACGCGAGGACGTAGTACATGCAAAGAATGGTTGTTTTTCATTTCGAGCAGTGCTCTTCTTCGGAAACAGGTGACATGGGAAAGTCCAGAGGAAAAGAAAACTGAGGGAAAAAAATCGCCAACAATCCACGTGTAGTTACATTTTGGAATGTGTGTGTGTGAGTATACACACACACACACACATATATATATATACACATACACACACATATATAATAGCACAAATGGGCTGAGGTTCACTACAGCTGTTTCAGACTTGTTTTTTTTTTATTGATGAGCAAATCAATTACAAAAAAAAAAAACCGTTTTCTTCACGTGACTAAAAATAAAGTTTAACATTTAGGATTATTCACACAAATAGTATAGGATGCATATTGACTTTCTCACCTCGGTGCCGGTCGAGGGAGTATGCTTTCCTCGACTCTTACTCGGTGTCTCTGTTTTTAAAATGCTTTGATTCTCGTGGATCCCGAAAGTAATTAACTATATGTATGTATGTATGTATGTATGTATGTATGTAAGGCTTGAGGGCATTCCGAAAAGCCTGTTGGAGGCCCAACCTTCCAAGTTCTTTTACAGGGTTTAGGAAGACTGAAGGACCGCTGCAATAAGTCTGTGAATCTGAGAGGAGGAATATCATTAACTGATATTTTCTTTTACCCAAGGCCAGGAACTTTTCAGCACCACTCGTATATATATATATATATATATATATATATATATATATATATATATATATATATATAAGCAATAATAAGTCTCTGAGCGAGACATAAACTATAGCAGCACGGAATCGTGAAGTATATTTGCCATGTAAATGTGGCAGTCCCATAGGGGACGATGCTACTGTTGTTTATAGCCCCAGGAAGACATCTCTCCCAGCTGGCTAACGACACACTGTCTGTGTCCGATTAGTACTTGCAAAGGGAAATCATCATTCCCATCTCTAACCTCACGTGATACATACAGGCCCGGGTTTCTGGGTAGTAACCCGTCATCAGCGTGTGACAATCACCAGCTAGCGATGAAAACTCATTCCAAACGCAAAATACTATATGCTTTTTCCAATGACAAACTGTCCTTAGCCAGCTGGGGGAGATGTCTTCCTTGGGCTATAAAGAACAGTAGCATCGTCCCTTATGGGTCCGCCACATTTAGGTGGCAAGAAAACTCCGAATGACCCGTCCTTGTTTTCTTTGTATCGTCTAACTGAATGTTTTGTTGTCTCTTTTTTGTATCATCTGTCTGGATGTTTTGCGTTCTTGCCCCATTTTGTACTGTTTATATGTATATATATATATATATATATATATATATGGCACATACTTTTTGTAGTAATTCCAGTGTTTGGTATACATCCATGCTACGGCGTCAACACGAGTCTTTTGGTGGATCTTACCAACACGGGTTCGTACTCTTCACCTCCATTTCTACTGACACGACAGAAAATGAAACGTCACCTTGTTTTGCTTATGGGGCCCAGAA
>NC_142952.1:31244608-31254608 GCF_046866305.1 Octopus bimaculoides | reverse complement strand
CTATCTCTCCCTCTCTCGCTTTCGCTCTTTATATATATATATATATATATATATATATATACACACACACACCCATATATATATGCAGACAGACAAATGCATGTGAGATATTGTGATATAGGTACACAGAGACATATGTACCTATATATATGTGTGTATATATATGTGTGTATATATATGTGTGTATATATATGTGTGTATGTGTGTATCACTGGCGTTGCTCCAGCTTAGGCACAGCCTTAGGGCTGAAACATGTGAAAGAATAAAGAATATCTATATATATAGGGAGAGAGAGAGAGAGAGAGAGAGAGAGTAAGTGAAAGTGGGAGAGAGAGAACAAATAGATAGATGAGAGAGAGAGAGAGCGAAAGAAAAAGGGAGAACGAGGGAGAGAGGGGGAGGGATAGAAGAGTTGGAACTGAAGTAGAAAGAAAAGTAAATTGTTAAATTTAAAACGAAATGATGGATGTGGGGTGGGTGGGGGCGAAAATATTTATTAAGAGAGTGGTAGTGTGAGGTGCCATATTAATATGGTGATATAGAGAGGGGGAAGGGGAAGATACAGAGGGGGAAAAGAAGAGGACTGAGAGACAGAGAAAGAGAATGACAAAGAGACATGAAGGAGAAAGAGAAAGGAGAGAGAGAGAGAGAGAGATGGAAACTGAAAAAGGCAAAGAGAGAGAGAGAGAGAGTAAGGGATGGGAGAACGACAAAGAAAAGGGGAGGTGAGAGTAAGAGTGACAAAGAGGTGGTGAGAGAGTGTGGATGAGAGGTAGTAAGAGAGAGGATGACAAAAAGATAATAGGAAAGAAGAGAGAGAGAAAAAGAATGGAGAATGAGTGTGTGTGAGCGTGAGAGATAGAGAGAGAGATAATGTGTATGTGAGAGAGTGATAGGGATTGTATGTGTATGTGTTTGAGCATGGGAGAGAGAGGGAGAGAGACAATGACAAAGTAGCAAAGAAGAGAGAGAAAGAAAGGAGATAAAGAGAGAGCATGTGTGAGAGAGAGAGAGAAGGAGAGAAAAAGAGAGGGAGAGAGCGAAGAATTTTCTATTGAGCTTTGTCGTTTCATTGGAAGAATTACGAATTGATTTTAGAGAGGAAACGCCCAGCAACAACAAGAACAACAACAAAAGGCAACTGCAACAACAAACAAAAAGGAACAACAACAATAACAACAGCAACAATATGGAGAACATCCAAGAGCAATATCAAAAAGTGAGCAAGATGGCGTTTAATATAAAGTGTGTGTGTGTTTAAGTGTGTTGGTGCGTTTATACATGTCAGCGTGTGTGAGTGAGTGTATGTGTGTGAGCGTGTGCAGAAGGTGTTGTAGGCGGCTCCGGATTCGTTTTTTATTAATGAGACAAAAATTTCTGAAAAGGCAAAGTGGTTAGTTAGCATTCTGTAATTATGTATATATTCGTTGTCTCAGGGTGTAGTGTCTATGCATGAATGTATGTGAGTGTATATATGTATGTATGTATGTATGTATGTGCATATGCATGTATGTGTGTGTATGTGCATATATGTGTATATATATATATATATATATATATATATACATATATATATATATATATAAGTCAGTAAATAGTGGGGTTATATATACATATATATATATATATATATATATATATATATATATATATATATATATATATATATATATATAAACACCTACAGATAAATACCTACCTGCATATATGCATATCTATCTATCTATCTATCTATCTATCTATCTATCTATCTATCTATCTATCTATCTATCTACCTGTCTATTTATGTATATATATATATATATATATATATATATATATATATATATATATATATAATATATACATACATATATATATATACACACATGTATATATACATACAATTATAAACCTCTCTCTCTGTATACACACTCACACATACATATATCTATATACATACATATATATTTAGGCGCAGAAGTGGCTGTGTGGTAGGGAGCTTGCTTCACAACCACATGCTTGTCGGTTCAGTCCCACTGTGTGGCACCTTGGGCAAGTGTCTTCTGCTACAGCCTCAGGCCGACCAAAGCCTTGAGAGAGGATTTGGTACACGGAAGCTGAAAGATGCCCGTCGTATGTGTATATATGTATGTATGTATTTGTGCGTCTATGTTCTCCCACAATCGCTTGACAACCGATGTTGGCGTGTTTTCGTCCCACGTAACTTAGCGGTCCGGTAAAAGAAACCGATAGGATAAGTTCTAGGCTTACAAAGAATAAGTCCTTGGCTCGATTTGCTCGACTAAAGGTGGTGCTCCAGCATTGCCGAAGTCAAATGACTGAAACTCGTAAAAGAATATATCTGTACATATATAAAATTATGTACATAAATAAATACATACATACATATATATATATATCTATATACATACATACATACATACATACACATACATATAACATATATATTGTGTGTGTGTGTGTATATATATATATATGTATATATATATATATATATATATATATATATATATATATATACATATATACATATATATATATACATATACATATATATGTATAGAATAATTTCCATGTATACCATCTATCTCTGTCTATATATACATGCGTATATATATATATATATATATATATATGTATGTATGTGTGTGTGTGTGTGTGTGTGTGTGCGTATATATATATATATATATATATATATATATATATATATATATATGGCACTCGATAATAATTCGTCGGTTGAATGTATTGTAATAATTTTTAATGAAATTCGGCATTTGTACACTTTATTGAGTACTACATTTCATAGTAATCCGTTTCGACTGAACCAGTTTTAAAGTAAGTTGTTCAATAATACATATAGCATACACCTGTACGTGTGTGGATGAGAGATAACATATGCATATGTATGTATGCTTGTGGCTATGTCTGTATAATTCTCACATACGCACGCATACATGCATGTATACGCAATCGCATGTATATATATATATATATATATATATATATATATAGATATATACATGTATTCCGCCGAGGTCGACTTTGCCTTTCATCCTTTCGGGGTCGATAAATTAAGTACCACTTCCGTACTGGGTTCGATCTAATCGACTGGCCCCCTTCCCCCAAAAATTTCGGGTGTTGTGCCTAGAGTAGAAAAGTATAGTGGCGCAGTCGTGGGTGTGTGGTAAGAAGCTTGCTTACCAACCACATGGTTCCGGGTTCAGTCCCACTGCGTGTCACCTTGGGCAAGTGTCTCTTACTATAGCCTCGGGCCGACTAAAGCCTTGTCTGTGGATTTGGTAGACTGAAAGAAGCCCATCGTGTGTGTGTGTGTGTGTGTAAGTATGTGCGCGTGTGTTTGTGTGTGTCTTTGTGTTTTGTCCTCCACCACTGCTCGACACCCGGTGTTCGTTTATTTACCTCCCCATAACACAGAAACCAGTAGAAGATGTAGCATGTTTAAAGATTAAACAAGTACTGGGGGTCAATTCCTGCGACTAAATTTCTTTAAGGTGGTGCCCCAGCATGGCCGCAATCCAATGAGTGACACAAGTAAAACTAAAAGGATAATAGATGCAAATCAGTGCATTCATGAGTCAAAATATCTCCCGAAAATTTACGTTCGGAGTTCAAGCCCCGCCGAAGTCAGCTGTGCTTTTCATCCCTCGATGGATGATAAGGTAATTAACATACCAGTCATATACTGTGACACAGCACGTGCGCGATGGAGAGGGTTAGCATGGCACAGCACATTCTAAATGTTCATGCTTCAATAACCTTGACTTCACGGTCACAGCTGGTGTGACCACCAACGTTGAAGCTCACAGTCACCATATGAATGTTATGTAAATCTAACACCCTAAATTTCTAACGCAACGCGCTCATATATATATATATACATACATACATATATATATATATATATATCTGTATATAGTACACTACCTAAAAAGAAGTGATCACGTGCTTACACATACATACATACATACATATATACATACATATATACGTACAAATGTATCTATACATACACACACACACACACACACATATATATATATATATATGCATGTATATATATGTGTGTGTGTGTGTGTGTGTGAGAGATTCTGTGCGTGCAAATATGTGTATACAGATATATAGACAAATATATATATATATATATATATACATATACATATAAATATACACATGTGTATATAATGCATATATATATATGTATATAATGTATACATATAAATGTATATGTGTATTATATATAAATATTCATATATATATATACATACATATATAGTTCTATATTTATTCCTCTCTCCGCTCGCATCTAAATTACCATTTCATATTGTTGTATATATGTATATGATATGTACGTACACACATGTGTGTGTATGTGTACGAGTGTATATTGATATGTGCGTGCATGTGTAAGAGTATGTGTGTATGTGTGTGTGTGTGGATGGGTTGCGAGGTGGTGGGGGTGATCTTATTTGTCTATTGTACGGAGAAAATCGTCGAATTCCGTTTGCCTTTCATCTTGTCGAAATAGTAACGATAATTATGATGATGACAATGATAATAATAATAACAATAATAATAATAATATTAATAATAATAACAATAATAATAATAATAATAATAATAATAATAATCATATCAATAATGGGAATAATGGCGGCGGTGATGACAAAATCTGATTGACGCAGATGATACTGATGATGATTATGAGGATGATGATGACGATGATGATGAGAAGGAGGTTGGGGAAGAGGAGGAGGAGGATGAAGAGCAAGAGAGGGAGGTGGAAAAGCGGGAGGAAGAGATGTTGAGGTTCGGTGGGAGGGATTATGATGATGATGATGATGATGATGATGATGATAATGATATGCGCAAAAGAAATCATTATTAACAATAAACAGTAACAACAACAATAGAATCAGCAGCAGCAACTCTCACCACCACCATTTTCATCCTCACTACTACCACTACCACTATCATCACCATCACCATCACCGACGCCACCACCCTTCAACCCACCACCATCGCCAATATCGCTTCCATCACCCCAACCACCATTGCCACCACCGCCACCTCCTCCACTACCACCACCACCATCATAGAAACAACAACATCGCTAGAAGCCGATCGCTGGAACAGCTTCGCGTGACGTCATAAGCGAAGAAGCGAATATGTGTATTTTTTTGTTTCATTCATTGTTTTTTTTCATTTTTTATTTCGTCTTTTTCTTTTATTTCATATTTTGTTGTTATTGGTGTTCTTTTCTTTTTTGCTTGTTTTTTTTTGCATCTTGTTCTTTCGTCAAAAAAACCTCCTCTACCTGCTCCCCTCCCCACTCTTCCCCCGCTACTCCGCCGCTGCTCATCTGATATTTTTACCTTTTGACGTCAGCCGGTTACAAAGGCAATGGCCACGACGACGACGACGACGTCGATGATGATGATGATGATGATGTTGTTATTGGTGGTGTTGATGATGATCATAATACTGATGATGATCAATATCATTACGAGGACAATGATTATGATGATGATGATGGTAGTGGTGTGCGTGGTGGTGGTGGCGGTGGTTTTGTGTTGCTGCTGATGGTGGTGGTGGTGATGATCACGATCATGATGATATTGGCTGAGAAGAAAAGGGTAAACTGAAAGAAGAGGTGATATGTGTACACACACACACACACACACACACACACACACACACACACACATACACACGCAGACACACGTATATTTATACACACATGAAATCACACATATATTCATATACACACACATATAAATATTACGAGAGAGAGAGAGAGGGGGTGAAAGAAAAACGGTGAGACAGAAGCGAAGTAGAAAACGCAGAGAGGGACAAAGGAGGAGAGTAGTGAAGTAGGCGCGTAAGTTAGAGGGAGAGAGTTGAGAGAAAGAAGGAAAGGCGGGTAGGCGGGCAGGAAGGCAAGCAGGTAGGCAGGTAAGTGAGGGAGGAAAAAGGAATAAGGAGGTAGGTGTGTGTGTGTGGGGGGGCAGTGAGTACGGGTGGGCGGGGTGGGTAAGTTGGAAGAAGAGATGCGGACTTTTAAGCAAAGTGCATTATTAAATAAGCTTCAAGATGGCGGTGTTTAAGACGCCATTTATTAACTGTCAGCTATTTTTTGTATTTCTTTTGCGCTCATTTTATTTTCCTTTGATTATCTTTTCTTCCACTTCTACTTTGCTTGTTGGTTTTTAGTGTGTCGTAGGGCTTTTTTTTTATCATTGTAGTTTTTGTTATCGTTGTTATTCTTTTAATGTATTTTTCTCTTTTTTTTTTCACATTCATTCTTTCCATTTATTTCTATTGCTACAATGTTATTGTGTATTTTTGGTGTGTGTATATGTATTTTTTGAATTATTTTTTTAGTTTTTGCTATTTCTGTTCTTGTCGTTTTTGTTATCTCTTTCTCTCTCAAATTGGTCTTTTATTTGATATCATCGATTCAAGTGTTTTGTTTTCATTTCTTTCTTTCTATCTTTTCTTTCATTTCATTTTTCTTTTTTGTGTTTCTGCTATTTTTTTTTACTTTTTGTTCTTTTTTCATTCTTTTTCTACTTTTACCTCCTCATTTTCCTCCTCCCCCTTCTCCTCCTCCTCTCCATCATCATCATCATAGCATTCATCTTTCTTCCACTACTTCCTTAACATAACAACTCACGTCGCCACAGCCACTATCACAATGATGAGGATCATCATCATCATCGTCGTCATCATCATCATCATCCGCATGTTCTTCCCCTTCGTGATTATCATTCTCTTCCTCCCTCCCCCTTCTCTTCCTGCTAGTCATCATCATCATCATCACCACCACCATCATCATCATAATCATTATAATTATGATCATGATTGTAACCATGACGATCATCATATTCATCACCATTGTCGTCGGCGGCGGTGTCATGATCATAATCACCACCACCACCACCACCACCACCACCACCACCATCAACACCTCTCTCACTCTACTCTACCCCGACCATCACCATCGCCACTACCACTACCACCACCTCCGCCAATGCAATTACCTGACACACTACGTCCGCCACACGTCTTCAATAGAAATAACCCATCCACCACCACCACCATCACCACCACCACCACAACCACCATCTGTAACATTGCTACCACACGCACAGATATATAAACACATGTACATACATATACAAGGACACTACTACTACTACTACTACTACTACTGCTACTACTACTACTGCTGCTGCTACTGCTGCTGCTGCTGCCGCCACCATCTTCATCATACCCGCCCCATCGTCACGACCGCTTCTAATTACATGATTTTTACCTCTACCAGCACCGGCAGTACCACCACCACCACCAACACCACCACCACCACCACCTTGGAGAATATTACGCGCTCAACTATAGACACACACACACACACACACCTACATATATGCGTATATACATATTTACACTACCACCTTCCCTTACACCACCACCGCCTCCAACAACCGACAATAACATAGCCACATCTATAGTATGGATATATACTATATATATATATATATATATATATATATATATATGTATGTATGTATGTATGTATGTATGTATGTGTGTATATATATATATATATATATATATTTATATATATACATGTATATGTGTATATATGTAGAAATAGAATTATATGCATATATACACAACCAGTGTGTGGTATTGATAGTATATGTATGTATATATATATATATATATATATATATATATATATATATATATATATATATATATATGTATGTATGTATACACACACACACACACACACACAGACACACACATATATATACACTCATACATATATCTATATGCATAGTATGTAAGGTAAATGTGGAGCGGGAGGGAATAGAGACAGGTAGAAATGTAGATTTACATGTAATGGTGTGTAAAGAGAAATGATTGAAAAACGATGTTTGAAGATTGATGATTGAAGAATACAAAGGGAAGAGTGAAATGTAAAGATGAATGGGCAAATGTTGAGTGATGAGTGAAGATTGAAGAGGTAAGGATAAAGATTGGAAAGTGACGTTTAAAGAGTGATGTTAGAAGATTGATGACTGAAGAAAAACATCAAAGAGTGAAACAAAGAGAAATGGGTGAATATTGAAGACTAGTGAGTGAAGACTGCGTTAAAGACTAAAGATAAAATACTGAAGAGTGACGTTTGAGGACCGATGATTGGTGATTACACATAGAAGAGTGATGTATAAAGAGGAACGGGGGAAAATTGAAAACTGAAGGTTGAAGAATAATGATGGAAAATAAAGAGTGATAATTGAAGATTTATACACAAAGAAGTGGAAAGGATAAAGTTTGAAGAATTATGTATGAAAAGTGAAGGACGGGGTATGAATAAAGAGTGAAGAAGTAAGAGAGATTGAAGCGGGATGAATAAAACTGTCGAGTGAAGATTAAAGAAATAACATTAAAGACTAAAGAAAGGAGAATGGAGAATAAAGTTTAGAGATTAAAGGATAAATAAAGAATAAAGCATTATGCGTGAAACAGCAAGGAATGAAGAACAAATATTAAGTAAAAAATGAGAATATTTGTCAGTAATGAAGAATGAATAAAGATTATAAAGCGTAAAGAATAATGCAGGACGAGTGATGAAGGAATAATGAATAAAAATTGATAAGTGAAGAATAGGAAGTCGACGGAGAATAACGAAATGCTTAGTATGAATAAGAAAGTTTAACAAAGAGTAATGAGTGAAGAGGCCAGAATAAAGACTAAAGAGTGAAGAGTGTGAAGACTCAAGGGACCAAATGAGCTCATGAATAAAGGGTGAAAATGACAAATGAAAAATTAAGAATTTAAAAAGAGAAGGGAAGAAGAAAGAGTGAGGAATGAATGATAAAGAACGAAAAATTGAAATGAGGAATGAAGAATAAGAATAAAGATTTACGGAAATGTAATGAAAGCTGAAGAGTGAAGAATAATAAACAGAGAGGGAAGTTAAGGTTAAGGGTTGAGCGAAGAGTAGAAAGTAAGACTGAAGTAGAAAGAGTGATGAATTAAAAGAAGGGGAACTAAAAGGGATAATGACTAAAGATTAAAGAGTGAAAAATTAGAAAAGACCAATGAAGGTCTAAGAATGAAGAAATTCGAATAAAGAATGAAGAGTGTAGATGGTTGAATAAAGAGTGATGAACTATGCTTAAAGGAACAGTAAAGAAATCATCTAATAGAAAGAATGACGAATCAATTACGAGAAGAGTACTTATTGATGCTTAAAGTGTAAAGAATGGTGAATGAAGAATGATGATTGAGAGAAGAACAAAATCGAAATATTTCATGATCCATATTAGTTGTATCATTTTCAACGTCATCATCACCATCATCATCATCATCACCAACATTAACAAAGTCATGCTCCTCGACGCCACCGACATAACCAGTGCTACCACCACCACCATCATCATCATCATCATCATCACCATTTCCGTTATCATCGACCTTGCTGTCATCCCCATCGTCGTCTTCATAATCATCAATATCCTCTTCTTTTTTCCTTCTCCGTCTCCTCCTCTTTATCATCATCGTCGTCGTCGTCAACATTATCATCGTCATCAACGTCACATCATCACTACCACCACCACCACAACCACCACCACCACCACCACCACCACCATCATCATCAACAACAGCAGCAGTAACACCAACATCGTCTCAATCGTAAACAAAAAAAAAAGAACCAACTGTAACAGAAAATGGGAAAAAAAAGACAAAAACAAAAGAACAGAGAATACAAAAATATAAAAAAAAGATGACAAAGAACACATCAACAAAACAATACAACATAACTGAGAATTTATTAGAGTAAACATTGTTGTCAACAACAACAACAACAACACCAACACTAACAACAACAATGAAAACATTAAGTTCGTGTGGATATTGCCGAATGATTAACAAAATAGGAGCATTTATAGAAATATAA
>NC_142952.1:31237108-31242108 GCF_046866305.1 Octopus bimaculoides | reverse complement strand
CGCAGGTATAATAATGGTTTTAAATTTTGCCACAGTGGCAGCCATTTATGGGAGGGGTGGGGGATGAGTCGATTACATTGACCCCTCCCCCTCTCCAGTCTTCAGCAGGTACTTATTTTATCGGCTCCCGAAAGGATGAAAGGCAAAGGCGACCTCAGCGGAATTTGAACTCAGATCGGAGCGACGGGCGAAATACCGCAAAGCATTTCGTTCAGCGTGCCAACGATTGTCAGCTCGCCGCCTTAAACACAGATATAATAAAACAACAACATCAATAATAATAATAATAATAATAATAACAACGGACCATATTTTATTTTATAATAATAATTTTTTCTACTATAGCCACAAGACCTGAAATTTTGGGGGAGGAGACTAGTCAATTGCATCAGCCCCCAATGTTTCACTGGTACTTAATTTATCGACCCCAAAAGCATGAAATTCAAGTCGACTTCGGTGGAATTTGAACTCAGAACGTAGTGACGGGCAAAATATTGCTAAGTAGTTCATCCAGCGCGCTAACGATTCTGCCAGCTCACCGTCTTTATGATATTAATATTAATAATAATAATAATAATGATAATGATAATAATAATAATAATAATAATAATAATAATAATAATAATAATAATAATGATAATTATAATAATAATAATAATAATAATAATAATAATAATAATAATAATTATTATTATTATTATTATTATTATTATTGCAAAATCTTAGCGGTAGTTCACTTGTCGCTACGTTCTGAGTTCCGCAGAGGTCGACTTTGCCTTTCAACCTTTCGGGATCAATAAATTAAGTGACAGTCAAATCCTGATCGACTTACCCCCACCTCACAAACTTGAGGCTTTGTGCCTATAATAGAAAGGATTATTATGATATTTGTACCTCAGCCAAACCAGATAAATCCAATAATGGAAAAATAATGTTTCAAATCAGTTCAAAAATGCTTCTATGCATCGTTCGTTTTGGCGATGAAGCTTTCCAGAAGGATGCTTAAAGCGTTTTCATGGCCCCGTCAAAAACTGTGCGACAAGGAACGATCCATTAAAACGAATTTGGGAAAGACAGAAATTGATAGCATTCAGTCAGAAAGCAAACGCAGAATATGAGGAAAAAGAGACGAAAGTATTAACTATCTTTTGAGTGTATACAGTAAGCTAACGCAAGGACAATATAAGTGCATGCATAACTGTGTCGGTTAAAGAGTGCATTGGAGATGTTAGTCGAGTGTGTGGACTCTAAAACAGAAGCTGTGATAGAGAATGATAATTAGAGGATTGCATAGGATTCATTCCTAACGACTGACCATTTTATTGAAGCCAGGTGACCAGGTATGATGATAGAGGTGAAGATCAAAATAAAAAGGACCAAAAAAATATAACAAAAATACAACAGTATAGCGTGATAGAATTTACGCCACCATACAGACGCAGAACTGGCTGTGTGGGAAGTTCCTTGCTTACCAACCACATGGTTCCAGGTTCAGTCCCTCTTCGTGGCACTTTGGGCAAGTGTCTTCTACTATAGCCTCGGGCCGACCAATGCTCTGTGAGTGTATTTGGTAGACGGAAACTGAAAGAAGCCCACTATATATATATATATGTGTGTGTGTGTATACGTGTGTGTGTATACGTGTGTGTGTCTGTGTTTCTCCCCCCCCCCCCCACCATCGCTTGACAACCAATATTGATGTGTTTACGTCCCCGTAACTTAGCGGCTCGGAAAAAACAGACAGATAGAACATAGAACAAACGAATAAGTCCTGGGGTCGATTTGTTCGACTGAAGGCGGTGCTCCAGCATGGCCACAGTCAAATGACTGAAACAAATAAAAGCATATAGAAACAGAGTGAATACCAAAGAAATTGGAAACCCCCCCCCCCCCCCCCCAAAAAAAAAAGATATCCGCACCAAAGTCAGAGAATTGAAAAGATTGCGGAAGTCAAAACCGATAATTATTAGTCTAAAATTTTGGTACAAGTCCAGCACTTTTGGGGGAGTTTGTAAGTCGATTACATTGACTCCAGTAATCAACTGGTACTTATTTTATCGACCCCGAAAGGATAAAAGATAAAGTGGCCTGGGCGTAATTTGAACTCAGAACATAAAGACGGACGAAATACCGTGAGGCTATTTTTTTTTGCGTGCTTAACGGTTCTGCCAGCTTACCGCCTTTGCAAGTAAGCTTTCGATCATTCGCATGGTAATTGGTACATTCGGCACAATAAACAAACTGCTGTCTAAATGACTGAAGGATGATGGATCTAAGACAAGGTATTGTCGACCGGTAGAAAAGCAGAATCCGGAGAAAGATTCTTGAAATTTGCGGAGACTTGAGGTGAATGAAAGACAACGCTGAGCGCCGTGAGATTCGAACACAACATCAACACCTTGAAGTATTCGTTACGACGCTCTAACGATTCTACCAAATAATATTGATGACGATGACGATGACGATGACGATGACGATGATGATGATGATGATAATAATAATAATCCTTTTTATTATAGGCACAAGGCCTGAAATTTGGGGTGGGGAGATTACTCGATCACATCGACCCCAGTATTTCACCGGTACTTAATTTATCGACCCCGAAAAGATAAAAGACAAAGCCAACCTCGGAGGAATATGAAATTATAACAACGACGATGATGATGATGATGATGATGATATTGGTCCTTGGGGTTAGTATCAGACGGCATCAATCGGAATATAAAGGAAATCGGAATAGAGTGCCCAGTAGAACTGTTATAAAGGGGTTGCCTTTTCAGCATGGTCAAAATAATCAAGAAAGAATTAGTTGAAACCCCCCCCCCCAAAAAAAAAAAGAAGACAGATAGCATGGTACCGTAGGTTGCAGGTAGTAAGCCCGATACGCATGCAAGACTCCAGGCTAGCAATTTTAAGGGGATGGGTTAAGTCGCTTACATCGATGCAAATGTTCAACTGCTACTTATATTATCTATCCCCGAAAGGATGAAAGGCAAAGTCGACCTTGGTGGAATTTGAACTCAGAAAGTAAAGCTAGAAGAAATGCCGTTTGGCATTTTGCTCGGTGCGCTAACGATTCTGCTAGCTCGCTGCCTTTCTGCTAGCTTGCCGCCTCCTCTTCCAGCCTGTCGCCTAAGTCTACTTTGGCGGTGCCAGGGATCGAACCTGGGGATCTTTCGCACGCAAATGGAAAGGCCCCGAATAGTAATAATTCCTTCTAATTTTGATGCAAGGCCAACGATGTTTAGGGAGAGGGGAGTCAGTAGATCACATTGAGCCCACTATTTGACTGGTGCTTCATTTTACCGCTTCCTGGAGGGGAAAAAAGACAAAGATAAACCCGGCGGTAATTAGAACTAAGAAGACGGAAGAAATGCTGCTAAGCACTTTGTTCGATGCTCTACCGATTCTGCCAACCAACGTCCTCAACGATAATTTGTACATTATCACAAAGGTGACGATTGAAAAGTGTGACCAGTCGAAGGAGAGAACATTTCCTAGGATTCTGAAACAGAAACAAATTGGAAAACACGGCAGGAGCCACACAATCGTTTTCTAAGTTCCTCCCCGTTTGCATGTCACTGTTTCGTCATATATAAAACAGCAGAGAAAGTTCCACCCGTTAGGGCTAATCTAGGAACCCCACTGATTCCCTATTATTCTATCTACCATGTATAAGGACCCAACTCCACCTCAACCGGCATTCCCGCAGCGAGACAAATCGCACATAGATGTAGGCCTATCCCTCGGGCCACGTTCGCTATTTTTATTTACCTTGCAGCAATTTCACTAAGGCGGCAGAGAGAGGAGCAGAACCTCCTTGTTTCTCTTCAGTTTAGTCTCCAACTGAAGCTTCAGAAAGTGGATGCTGGGTTTAATAATGTTTCATTTATTAAGCATTAAGGTTTTTCAAAAAAGAATTGGGGACGGTACAGGACAATACAGTGGAGGTTACATAAAAGTGTGTAAAAAAAGGAGGATAATTGTTAAAGAAACAATAAATTCCAGACAATAAACAATTCTCTCAAAGAGGAGACAGGAGGCCTACGAAGGCCGATCGTAGAATAACAATAATTATTTCTATTCTGGGCAGAAGGCCTTGGAAATTTTTGAAGGAAGGGGGTTAGTCGATTACATCGACCCCAATGCGTAACTGGTACTTATTTCATCGACCCCGGAGGCATTTGAACGCAGAACGTAAAAAGACGGACGAAATACCGATGAGCATTTTGCCTGGCGAACTAACGATTCTGTCACCTTCCCGCTTTAATAATAATAATAATAATAATAATAATAATAATAATAATAATAATAATAATAATGATAATAATAATAATAGGGTATACTGGGCTTCGTATATTTGTACCCCTGTGTCACTTTGATGGCATGCGCTTCTCTCTCACTCAATAATAATAATAGTTACTGGGCACTGCACACATCCTACGCAAAACACTTTCAATACAGTAAACATAAGAGCACCACAGCAAACCACAGCACATACCCAAGGCGCACAGAGCTGCGCTCGGTAGTGAAGTGAAAGCACGTTATAAAAGTAGAACTACTGAATAATGATAATCATAAAATCAACATGTCTGGGACTTATGGTTGTGATGCATGTGCCTGGTGTACCCTTATTAGACAGGTAGTCATGAAGGGTATATTGGGCTTCGTATATTTGTACCCCAGTGTCACTTTGATGGCATGCACTGCTCTCTCAGGCTGTGATGGAAAATGAGAGTTACAAAATCTTGTGAGAGTTTTCCATAAAGACTGACCAAACTATTGAAGCAAGGAGACCAGATATGATCAGAGAGGACAAAATAAACAAATTGCATAAAATGATAGATTTTGCAATTCCCTGTGATAGCAGAACCGATTAGCAAAGAAGTGGAGAAAATTGAGAAATATCAGGATTTAGCCTAGGAGTTGAAGAAACCATGGAAGACAACGACAACAAAAAATCTTGTGGTATTTAATTTACTACGTCACTCCGTTGGTTA
>NC_142952.1:31214608-31222108 GCF_046866305.1 Octopus bimaculoides | reverse complement strand
CTGCCATTGTTATGGTTGTTGTGGTTGTCGTAGTAGTGGTGGTGTTGGTGGTAGCGGTAGTGTTGTTGATGGTAGTGGTGGTGGTGGTGTTGGTAATGGTGTCTTTGTTGGTAGTGGTGTTGGTGGTAGTAGTGGTGGTGTTGGTAATGGCGGTGTTGCTGCTGGTAGTGATGTAGTGGTGGTTGTGGTGGTGTTGGTGGTGGTAGGAGTGATGGTATTGGTGGTAGTGAGAGTGTTGGTAGTAATGGTGGTGTTGGTAGTAGTGATAATGGTCATGATGTCGGTGATGGTAGTGTTGGTGGTAGTTTTAGAGTGGTAGTGATGATGATAGCAGCGCTGATATTTGTAGTGTTAGAGATGGTGTTTGTGGTGATAGTGGTATTGGCTGCAGTATCGATGGCGGTAGCGGTTTTGGTGGTAGTGGAATGGTAGCTTAGAACGATGGCAACAACAACAAAAACAACAGAAAGACACAACTATGGTTAAAAATCTCCTTAGCATCAACAATAATGACAACATACAACAACAGAATCAACAACAACAACAGCTATTTCGTTAATTAAATTTATCAGTCTTTTAAAGGCGACATTAAGAAATAACTAATTAAATAAGTAAATTACATACAAGCGGAAGTACGAGGTTATCACTCGGCTTCATATCCGGTCGATCAACCAATCATCCATATTGGATTCCCGTGGACTTTCGCTTTTTTCTTTTGCTTTCATTACACGGATTTGATTACATAGATGTGTATATGCATGCGTCTATCTATCTATCTATCTATCTATCTATCTATCTATCTATCTATCTATCTATCTATCTATCTGTCTGTCTGTCTGTCTGTCTGTCTGTCTGTCTATCTATCTACCACATATAAATATATGTATATATATATATGTATATGTATGTATGTATATATATATATATATATATATATATATGTGTGTGTGTGTGTGTGTGTGTGTGTGTGTATGCATATTTACAAATATATATATATTTATGTATATATATGTACATAAATATCAGGTATACAACATATATATAAATATATATATGTGTGTGTGTGTGTTTATATATATATATGAAGATATATATGTACGAATATATGTGAGTGTGTGTATATGTGTATGTTGCATACCTTTTATGTATATTCATCAGTGGAAGATGTTGTCTGGTAGAATCGGTAGAGCACCAACATGATGCATCGTTGTATTTGATAATTTACTTGCTGAGTTCAAAATTAGTGGTATCGTTCAAATTTAGAAACAAACGTTGTTATGATCTCAAATCAGTTTAAACTCGACTTCAATTTTCACCATCCCGGGCCGCAAATGTACTGCGCACCCAACTTGAACCAGCTTCGAAATTGCTTGTAGGCATGAATTCTGAGCGAATCAAATTTTCGGAGATCCCACTCCCCACCTCTTGAAACGGTTCGACAAAAGAGACTGATTGCAAAAGTACCAGGCTTTTAAAAGTACTGGGGTTGATTTCGACTAAACCTATCCTTCAAGGCAGTGCTCCAGCATGGTCGGAGTCCAGAGAGTGAAACAAAAGAAAAAATATAAGGGTTAGGGTTAATTACCATGTATATTTCTTATAATATATTTCTGATAAATTATTATATATATTATATCTACATAGTATGCTATATAATATTGTGTATATTCGTCTTGCAGAAACACAATCCGTTTTTGATGAGCTCGGCAAAGGAGAAGGTAAGGTCTATGCTATTTCTAAGTTATATCACTATTATGTATGTTTTATGATATATCAATGATATATATTTTTTGTAACTCATCTGTTATATGTATATTTTTATTTATGTTATATCTATATGTTAAATATCGTATAATCATGAATCGAGACGATGGTATTGTATTTTCTCCATTACGATCGTTTCAACACTACATGGTTCAAACCCATCATAAATATAAATAATGTTTGTGAAATATTACACCTTATTACATTTAATCCAAGGCCATCTCGTCAAACAAAATTAAAAAATGCAATACAAAGTTCCAGAGGTGGCCAAGTCACTGTTCCTCATCTCCTCCTGGCTTTCAGCCTAACTCTTCTCTCTGGCTCCAAATTTGTCAAGCGAAAGCATGGCCTGTTTTTAATTGCTTCATTGTTACTAGGAAGTCATCGCTGCCTTCTGATTTTCAAAGAACCTTCTTCCGTGCCTATGTATCATTCATTGTTTGTACCAAATACCTGGAATCATGGCGCTTACATAGATACAGTATACGAGCCGTTCTGAATATCTTCTGGAGAAGGCATCTGACCAAACAGTCTTCTTGCAATAGTTGATGCAAATCCATATAGACAATTGATGTAAAAGCATCAAAGAATAAATCCACAGTAATTAAGAGTAAGAGCTGTATTAATAATTACTTTCGAACACTTTCTTACGTTGCAGTAGTGCCGACTTGTTTGTATATTTATAATCGTTTGTCTCCATTGGACAAACAGAGTCAGTCTGCTTACGACTCCGTAACTTAGCGGTTCGACAAAAAGTGTTGATAGAATAAATTTCAAACTTTTAGAAAAATCAGTACTGAGGTCGATTAGTTCGACTAAACCCTTCAAAGCGGTACCCCAGTATGGCCGCAAAAAGATAAAAATTACTACAGAGTTTAGGTGAAACGTAATCGCCCCGGAAGTGATCACAGAGCAGCAGTTACGTATTTCGCCGTAGTTGCAGGTTTTCAATGTCGCATTGAAGATAAAAGATAAAAGATATCTATATCACTTATCTACGATATTAAATATTTACTGATATCTGTTGTATCTCCGATATCCGCTGTGCTTTGTTGGATATTAACTAGATATTATCTGCATATCTGATATTAATATATATCGTTTTTAATATCACCATTATATACAATGATATTCTGTGATGACGGTGTATGAAATTGTTTTATAAATTCATGCTCCTGTAACGTCTAATGTATCGAAGATGAAATATATCGCATACACATATAACGCATTTGACAAAGAAGACATAAATATCACATAGTTACAAGCAATATAGATGACACAAGATAAATAATATACGCGCTCATATATCTAGCTGGATTTCGAAATTATAAATTCGGTAAACTGTTGTTGTATAACATATAATGTACAATCTATATATCTATATGTATTTATAGTTCTGTGTGTGTGTGTGTATATATATATATATATAAAATTAAGGAGAGGAGAAAACAAATTCAAAGGCCGATGTATATATTTCTTTCAATCCATATTAACGAAGTTCTCCATGGTATACAAGGTACATACATAGATGCATTCATCTATATGATATATAAAAAATTTCTAAGAATTTATAAATACATATATATACACGAAAATTTATAAATATATTAAAATTCATACACATATTAAAATCTATGCACACATAAAAATTCATATATATGAATATATAAAAAAATGTAAGTCCATAAATGAACTTGCGAAGTCCGAATGAAGAGGGTGATAAAGCGGATGTACAATGATTCATAAGGAGTCTGGAACACGTATGAAGTCTATGTATAAAGGTTATCTGTCTATCTGTCTGTCTGTCTATCTGTCTGTCTGTCTGTCTCTCTCTGTCTCTCTCTATCTCTCTCTTTCTCTCTCTCTCTCTCTCTCTCTCTCTCTCTCTATATATATATATATATATATATATATATATATTTTATTATATGTATTTATTTTCTCCTAGTAATAAATAACTCGGATAAAATAAATTGGTTAATAGATACCAGGGTAGCAAAGATCATAAAATAACTGTGGTGTAACTCCTGTTTATGAGGTGGAAACTCCTTGATATTTTGGGTATTTGAGTATATATAAATTTAAAGAATGGAGTAAAACGCATATTATGTGTGTGTGGGGGGAAACGAAAGAAGGAGGCACTCAACACCGTAGGAATGTATAATTAATTAAATGGAACCGAATTAAACTATTTTTAGTAATAATGATATTAATAATAATAACAAAAATCATATATATATATATATATATATATATGCAAGTATATATACTTACGTGTGTGTATGTGTGTGCATAGATATCAACCTAGCAAGCTGGATATTTGGGCCGTAAGTAAGAGCATTACTTTGCCTGTTTGTAACGTTAGGGCCGCCCGTCAGATGTGGTCAGTATTTGTGAGGAACATGCTGAGCTCGTTGGTCGGAGCGGGCTCAACCCATCCCGGGTGAATGCCACAACGAGTGCAAGTAGGTAAGGATTACGTTATAGATATAACATCTCTGAGGGATACACAGCCGCTTACACACTGACCCAAGCTTGATTCTCTTTAAAATATTGTCGTAATGTAGTCGCTGTTCAGGTCTAATGACACTTATAAACAAAGCTTTCCCACCGTGATCATTGCATCTGAATTTCAGACAATATCTGCAAGAATATATTAACCGCGGGGTCACGTTCCGATTAAAAAACTGTTGGGTGGACTTTGAAAGAAATGTGACTATTGTTTCTAGCAGAGAGCTCAACCATGCAGGGCAAGGATGGTAAGGTTTTTGCAGTTAGAGGGTGAGGGTAGGAGGGGGAAGGGTAGGGGCGACGGTGGGGTGAATAGTGAATTAATTTATTTACGGGCGGTGGGCCAAAGAAATATCACTAAATTTAAATTGCATAACTTACTGCTTCAATGTGTTGTAATATATGTGCATGTGTTTGTGTATTTATATATATATATTTTAACCTATATATCAATCTCTGTTTCTGTCTGTCTGTCTGTCTGTCTGTCAGTCTGTCTCTCTCTCTCTCTCTCTCTCTCTCTCTCTCTCTCTATATATATATATATATATATATATATATATATATATATATATATATATATATATATATATATATAAACCATAGATATATCTATCTATCTATATGCATATATTATGTATTTATATACATGCTGGTAGCCACAAGTATACATACATAATACGTATATATGTGTGTGTGTGATATATGATATAAAATATATATATAATATATGATATATGTATATATATATATATATATATATATATATATATATATATATATATACGTATATATAATATAAAAAATTATATATACATATGTATGTATATATATATATATATATATATATATATATATATATATATATATACATATATATACGCATGTATGTATATATGTGTGCATGCATGTATGTATATACATATATACACACAATACCACCCAATGCTTGGCACGTAATAGAAAAACCATTTTTCCGTTAGTGGTGGATGCCAATTAATAATTAAAGAACTCAATTTAGTCTCAATTTATTTCAATCACGGTGAATTTTGAAACTTAAAAAAAAAGCCACAAAGAATCTTTAACTCATTGGAATGTATTTACGCAAACCAATGAATCATAGTGAATTTAGGGTTTTTAAAAATGATTCCTATTTGGACAGAGGTGTGGTTGTGTGGTTAAGGAGTTTGCTTCCCAGCCACATGGTCCCGGGTTCAGTCTCACTGTGTGGCACCTTCGGCAACATAAACAGACGCACACACATACACAAACATATATATATTGAATCAACGGTTCTGTTTAAACAGAACCCTTGATTCAATAACACTGTATAAACTCTTTATTTGGAATGACCAATTTCAAAGACTGTTGGATTTTACTCATAGGATATTGGAATCCTAATAATGGATTTAGAAAGGCAACGACCAATCTTAAAAACAATTGGATTTTACCCTCAAGGTATTGGAATCTTATATGTTTACCATTCTGCCTAAACAATGGATTTACAAATACAATATCCCTACATTCACTCTCTATTTCCTATCTTAACTAACCCAACTATTGCTTAACCATCCTCTCACACCGTCTCCGATGAAGGGATATAATAAATATCCTGGAAACAACTGTAAGACCTTCTATTTATAAATGTTCTATATTATACACAGCCTTGGTCTTTTACCTCATTACGAAAAGTAAATCCTTATATTCACACGCTGATGTATGACCTACGTTGGACCCCTTATTCACATAATCACCGAACCTGGAGCTTAACTGTGGTCTATCCATAGCATTTACTCAGCATTACCTGAAACCTCTGGGTCTAATTGACACCACTTTCGCTCATAACCTATATATATATAAATATATATATATATATATATATATATATATATATATATATATATATATATATATATATATATATATATATATATATATAAAGTGTAGTATATTGCCACTTAAGTGTGGCTGACCCCTAGGGGTGGGTGTTACTGTTGCTTTTAGCCCCAGGAGGACATCTCCTCCAGCTGGCTTATCGACACACGACTGTGTCGGTGAGAGGGATAACTTCCCTTGGCAAACAGGACACAGTCGTGTGGCGATAAGCCAGCTGGAGGAGATGTCCTCCTGGGGCTAAAAGCAACAGTAACACCCACCCCTAGGGGTCAGCCACACTTAAGTGGCAACATTCTACACTTTATCGTGCAGTTACTGTTAATACTTCATTTAGAGAATTAACATTGCTTATATATATATATATATATATATATATATATATATATATATATATATATATATATATATATATATATATATATAAACAATATACACATATACATATATATACATATAAACATACATACATACATACATACATACATACATGTAGATACATGTATAGATACAACTCAAATTTTTTCAGATATGCTTAATTTTATAGAACCGGTGTTGGGAAAAAAATTAAGCTTCATATTTCTGTAGGAGCCGTTGATCTCAACTGTTTTCTTTTCTAAACATGTAGTAACTTTTTTTATTATTTCATAACCACTTATCATGTCTTTCCCAATTAAAAAAAAAACAAAACAGAAAACGCAACTTTTCGATCAGCTTTGTCGTTGTCGGTATTCGGTTGCTCTATTATGATTTTGATATGTACTCAGTCTGGGATTGAACCAATGAAAGCTTAGTTTATTGTATAATTTCACTCTCCTTATCCGCAAGGTTTACATTTTTTCCAATAAATGTAAATAACGTTAAAGTAACAAAAAACGGAAAATACCAAAAACGAAACAAATCAAAAGCACATTCTTTGCACCAGTCAATTTCAGTAATTTTCCTTAAATTTTCTACCAGTCAATTACTCATCCAAAATCTTTCTAGCTCAAGGTGTTCCTACCTTACAAGTTTCTTTCCCGTCTATAAATTTTCCTCTTCAAAAGTATTCATATTTCCAGATGTGGGAACAGCTATGGTTAGTTAGTGGCTCCAACTGAAACATTAAATAAATACAAAGTTATTTCAGAATATAAACTTAATTCAAAGATAAAAACAATAGATAGAAACAATAGAGGCCCTCGTTCTGGAGTTCCATGATGTTGAGGAGTGGGGAACTATCTTTTAACCACTACTATTCCTAAGTCTACTCTGACCCAGAATATTAGCAACTGTCAGGGTCCCAGCTATGGGTTAACTGGCACATGTGATGGCATTCCATCTGAGTGCGGGTCG
>NC_142952.1:31202108-31209608 GCF_046866305.1 Octopus bimaculoides | reverse complement strand
CATTAGGTCACGTTGGTTATTCTCTTCAAGAAAGCAAGAATTCAGACATTTCAATGTATGTGTGTGTATGTATGTATGCGTGTGTGTGTGTGTGTGTGTGTATGCATGTGTGTATGTATGTTTGTATGTATGTATGTACGTACATATGTATGTGTGTATGTATATGTATACAAGTATGTATGCAAGTGTGTATGTATGCATGTATGTATGCATGAATGTATGTATGTATGTAGAGACTCTTTGAAGTGGTGTACAGATTTTATATATTGAGAAAAAGGAGGTCGTCAGGATCTTGGAGAGAAAAAAGAAACATTTATTTAGCGCTTTCATCTCTTTTGAGAGATTCATCATGAATAATGTATTTATAGAAATATTTATGAATTTATGAATTTTCTATAAATGTATCATTCATGATGAGTTTCTCAGAAGAGATGAAAGCGCCAAATAAATAATTCTTATCAAAATTCTTGACTACCTCTTTTTTCTTGGTATATATGTTAAAAAATAATAAAGAGCATTCAGCGACATAGTGGAAATTAATTATGTATTTTATTTTGGTCGAGTCAGTCTGAGTGGGGACAAGCTCTTCAGGCAAATCGTGACGTCAAGGTGAGTGACTGTGGCAAAAGTGAGTAAATGTCAAGGGCCCTTCACAAAGCATGTGCTTGTAGTTTGGAGACAATTGTGCGAAGGTTCGCGCCTTCGATTCTCAGGACGACCCTGGATCAGTAGGGCTCCTTCATTGGCCCCCTAGTTGGAACATTTCCTGTATTAGGAGGACAACATCATTCATGTGTTTACGTATTTTGTATATTAGTTTATATTTTATATTTTTTTTGTTTTATTCACTGGACTGCGGCCATGCTGGAGCACCGCCTGAAGGGGGGTTTTGTAAGATCGAATCGACATTGGTGCTTGTTTATTTTTTTATATGTTCACATACCTTGTATACAACATATACTTTTATCTCTTTTCATGGTTTTTTACCCTTTCTTTCTCCTCATCATTTAAGTAAACAATCACACAAAGTCTACACTATCTTTGTGATGTCTCCCTCATCTATGCCCCTATGAGACCCTCCTCCTCCTCCTCATTCTCATCATGATCATCATTATTATCATTATTATTATCATTATTATTATTATTATTATTATTATTATTATTATTATTATTATTATTATCATTATTATTATTATTATTATTATTATTATTATTATTACTATTATTATTATTATTATTATTATTATTATTATTATTATTATTATTATTAATACTGCTGTTGTTTTTGTCATCATCATTCTTTCTGTTGTTGTTCTTTTCCTTTTTCTTCTTAGTGTTCTAGTTATTATTATTGTTATTATTAAAATTACATTTACTATCATTATTATCATTATCATTATTATTATTTGCTATTCGTCTACATAATATATTATTATTATCATTATTAATATCATTACTATTATCATCATCATTGACAATATGAATATCAATATTAATATTCTCATTATTATCAACATTATGCTTATTGTTGTTGTTGTTGCTGTTGTTGTGGTTGTTATTATTATATAAGACTGCGTACTGCGCCAAGATAGATGGCAAACAAAATGTCGAACGATAAATTTGAATCGTTTTAAAGTGTCAGATCTTCGCTGCCAGCAGTTTTCTCAGATGAATGCAGCCGAGAAAAGCGATGTTTTGTCTCATGACTATAACGTACGCAATCACAACACGCAAGCCGACAGCATAATCACTTTATAGGCACGCATATTCGCAAACGTACAGAAACACACACACACACACACACACACACACACACACACACACGCACACACGCACATGCGTATACACGTTCACACACACACACGCACACACATTGTTACAAGGGTGTATAATGTGTCAAACAGAAGTGGAGTTTTAATCGTGTGTACACATACACTTTTTTTAGTTGTGCATGTGGGTATATATGACTATGTGTGTGTGTGTGTGTGTAATACACACACGTTGAGGAATATACGAATGTTTATGTTCGCATGTATGCGTGTATAATGCATATATGCGAACATAAAGGAATATACATACATACATATGTATGAGTGTCTATATGTATACTACATCGCGTTTGTATATATAATGTATGTGTGTGTGTGTATATATCCATCCATCTATCCATGCATACATACATACATACATACATACATACATACATGCTCACATACAAAGAAAAGTATATTTCTTTACTCAAAGCTACTGATAGGCTCGGTGGGGGGCTCGGTCCGCTCTGAAGCCTGTAGAATCATGGGCCTCCTCTACTGCAAAACATTTGCAGTAGTGAATGGCCGACTAGGTGACTGACCTTTACCGAAATATTTGCTGCGGCAAGGCAGCTGTCCAATGACCAAAACCTATGAATATTTGAATCTATCTATCTGTCTATCTATCTGTCTATATACATATATCTTTCTAGCTATCTAACTATCTGTTCATATATATGCATCTATATATATATATATATATATATATATATATATATATATATATATACACACACACACATATGTATATATATATGTATATATATATTTATGAGTCATATACGTAAGGATGTATGCATATATATATATATAGCTAGAGAGATAGATAGATACACAAACATACATATATATGTATATACATGTGTTTATATATATATATATATATATATATATATATATATATATATATATATATATATATATATATATATATATACACAAACACACAAGCACACATATAGCAGCTCGCGTCACGTATAACAATACATCGTGCGAACACTCGTGGATACATGGGAACAATAATTACTTTAATATTTATTTAATAACAGTTAGTCAAAATAGTAATTAGTTAATTTCGTTTGTTTTTGAGTTTATCTACGGACAAACACACACATACAGTCTGAGACACACACATATATATATTCTCATGCTTTTATATATATATATATATGCGTGTGTGTGTGCATGTATATATATGTATGTATATATATGTATGTATATATATACATGTATATATGTATATATGTATATATATATATATATATATATATATATATATATATATATATATATATATATATATATATATATATATATATATATGTATGTAACTGTATATATACATATGTATGTACCTATATATGTATTAATGCTCATTGCGAACGTGGTTTTAGGTGCGAAGCTGGGCCACAAGACCCTATAGTGTATCTGTGCGTGTATCTATCTATCTATCTACTGCTATGTATATACCCACGTTAAATCATACGTACGTATATATATACACACATACATACACACACACACACACACACACACACACACACACACATATATATATATATATATATATATATATATATATATATATATATATATATATATATATATATGTACGCACAAGCATTTATAAACAATCTCACACCATGATTCACACATATACGGACAAGCCTGAGAGAGAGAGAGAGAGAGAGAGAGAGAGAGAAGGGAGTGGTGTGTGTGCGTGCGTGTGCGTGAGTGTGTATGTGTATGTATGTGGATGCTTTAAACGTTTATGCAGCACACAACAATACTTGGTAAGTCGAATACCGGGGCAGCTACAATGGTAAGTACGGGGGAATCGGCGGCGTTTCCTGTCAGCAGGTGGAGCAGGAACCAGTTAACTTGCAGCTAGCGATTAGAGAACCTTCAGGCCATCGATGATGTGAGAGAGGAGGAAGGCAGAGCCGATGCCGTTCAAAGCCAGCGGCATGAATCCTTGCTGTTGGTTGGTTGATAAAAGCCATAGCTACTCTCACTTGGCATATCGATGATGAGGCAGGCACACGACCAACCAACCCACTCACAAAGTTCTCCGCATAGTTCTAGCCTGCCTATTGTTGTTGTTACTGCTCTTATTGTTGTTGGGCATGATGTTGTTTGGAGTCTTTCTTTCTTTGTTTTCTTTCTTTATTTCTTTCTTTCTTTCTTTCTTTCTTACGTTCTTTCTTTCGTTCTTTCTTTCTTTATTTATTTATGTATGTATGTATATCTTGGTGTATTTTATTTTTGACCCGGTGGCTCTTCCGTAGTTTTGAAGGTAACCTCGCACCCTGAAATGTGTGTGTGTGAGCTGTCCTGCCATCTGTATGTGTGAGTTGTGTGTGTGTGTGCGTGTGTATGTGTGTATGTAAGCCGTCCTTCCCATCTCTGTGTATGAGCTGTGTGTGTGTGTGTGTGAGAGAGAGAGAGAGAGCCGTCTCCCCATCTGCATGTGTGTGTGTGAGCCGTACTCCGAACTGTATGTGTGTGTGCGTGTATGTGTATGAGTTGTGTGTGATATGTGTGTGTGTGTACGTGCGTACATAGAAATTTTAACGTCTACAATTGCGAACACAAATGTACTCCCGTACACATTCATGGACACACGTACTTACCCACACACACACACATACGTGTCCGAATATGTATATATCTACATAACTTCTTTCTTTTTACCTACCTTTCCTTCTCTCTTTATCTATCTCTCTCTCTCTCTCTCTTTCTCTCTCTCTCTCTCTCTCTCTCTCTATATATATATATATATATATATATATATATATATATATATATATATATATATATATATATATATATTGAAATCAAGTCTAATGTGTATGTTGTATTATACACACCCGAGCATATATATACCGCCGCGGGCACATTTATAACTACGCATTACAATGTATGCACACACACACACATATATACTATTATAATTCGGTGTCATGTATGTAGAAAGTTTATACAAATAGAAATCACGTAGTGCACTTCAATCCAACATTATACACACTTTCACCGATGCACTTTGACCTCTTATCTCGCTGACCACCTCCCTTTCACCCTCTCCTTTCATTTCGCTTAATCTTTCTCCCTCTGACTTGCACACCCTTCGTCGTTCCTTCCCTCCCATTGTCCAACTTCTTTTTCTTTCTCTTCCCAACCTCTCCCTTTCTCCTTCCTCTCTGTTACATTCTTCCCTCTTACCATCACCACTATTCCAAATAGCATCTCAGTCACCCATCCCATCTGGCCATACTCCTTTCCTTACCGCTCCTCTCTTTCTCTCTCTCTCCTTCTCTTTCTCTCTCTCTCCTTCTCTCACTCATATATATATATATATATATATATATATATATATATATATGTATGTATGTATGGTAGTGGAGGTGGTGGTGGTATACTTGTGTGTATATCTGCATACGCACACACGCATGCACGCACACACACACACACATACACACACACACACACACGCATGTACACACATGTTATACGATTCATTTTAGTATGTATAATATATATATATATATATACATATATATACATAGTCGTAGGAGTGGCTGTGTGGTAAGTAGCTTGCTTACCAACCACATGGTTCCGAGTTCAGTTCCACTGTGTGGCACCACGGGCAAGTGTCTTCTACTATAGCCGACCAACGCCTATATATATATATATATATATATATATATATGTTTGTGTGTCTGTGTTCCCCAACCGATATATGCGTGCATATATATATATATATATGTACGCATACATATACTTGTATATACTTTTATGTCTATATAGATGTGTATATACATATATGTGTATATGTATGATGTGTGTTGGTATGTATGTATATATGCATAGGTGTATGTATGTAAGTATATATATGTATGTGTATGTGTGTGCGTGTATGTGTGTATAAGCGTGTGATGTCTGGGTATATTCGTTTACTCCCCGCAAAACCTTCGATAACTCTGCATATTTCTTTGGAGTGGTTGCACGTGATCAGACCAAAGTTCCATTAACTTCCACGCCTATACCACCACCACCACCACTATCACTACCTCAGTAACTACTACTACCACCATCTCCTCAATATATTTTTCTTTCCTTTGCTTTTCCTCCACTTTTTCTTTCTTCAATATCTATCTATCTGCTTGCCTGTCTACCTGTGTACCTCTGTCTGTCTGTCTGTCTGTCTGTCCGTCTGTCTGTCTGTCTGTCTACCTATCTATCTATCTATATTTATCTATCTATCTACCTGTCAACCTATCTGTCTGTCTGTCTGTCTTTCTGTCTATTTTCGATTTTACGTAGTCATACATATGTTCTGTATCAATCCATCCTCCATGGAGAATAAGGGAACAGAGATATTCCGTATGACGTAGGGCAGCGGTTGACGACCTTTTTCTTGCATCACACACCGGTTTCATCAAAGATCTCCCATAGTCTGGGGGGGGGGGGAATCACGCGCATAACAACCCACAGTTAAGTACATGTTATGTAATTTAACATTGAGAGCGCATGTCCTGGTAGTCAAAGATTTGCACTCACGATCGCAAAATCGTGGTTTCAATTCTTAGACCGGGTGGTACATTGTGTTCTCGAGTAAAACACTCCATCTGACGTTGCCCTGCCATTGCTTTGACACCTGATGTTCGGCATACATTGCACCTGTTTAGCTAAAGTCGATTAATGGAAGGAAGGCGCTAATATAGAACACATACATTTCATCAAATGATTTGCGAAGGTTGTCCAGCAAGAAATTGTAGAACCCTCTTTCTCGGACAACGAGAGACCACCATCGTATAATTTAATTACACTTTTACTTGTTTCAGTCGTTTTGACTGTGGCCATGCTGGAGCACCGCCTTAGTTGTACCTTCTGAACGGCAGGGGACAAATATCTTAGTTTTGCCTTCTGGAGTGCAGGGACAAATATCTTTGCCGTGTCTCTAGACCGCAGGAGACAAATATCTTAGTTGTGCCTTCTGGACAAACATCCTAGGGGACAAACATCCTAGGGGACAAACATCCTAGTTGTGCCTTCTGGACAACAGGGGACAAATATGTTAGTTCTACCTTCTGGACCGCCGAAAATAAATATTTTAGTTTTGCCTTCTAGGCTTCAGTGGACAGTGGACAAGGCGTCCACAGTTTGAAGTTCTGCTAATTCGCCATTTTTCTCTATGGAAAACTGATGCTGGAAATGTGATCCCTACACGTCAACGTAAACTATTCGTAAATGTTGACATTAAACCGTTCGTAAACAACACCGTAAACAATTCGTAAACAGCAACGTAAACAAGAATGTAAAGTACTGGTAAACAGCAACGGACACTATTCGGAAACAACACCGTAAACAAGTAAACAAGACCGTCAACAAATCGTAAACGGCAAGTCGTAAACAATAACAACCACAACAGTAACAACAATAAGATCAATAAACAGCAACAACAACAACAACAATAATAACAACATTTAACAGCAATAACAAATATGACTGAAGTGCTTTTTTTATCATAAAAACGTGGTGAATAAAACTTTATAAGGCAGCTTTACAACAACAATACAATCCACTCCGCTGGAAATGAGTTTCAGAAGTGAAATAACCCTGTGAGGGACTGGCGACCCATTCAGGGGACAGGAGTTATGTGCAGATGTTATCTTACGAGCAGTTGATT